>NW_027473515.1:0-172610 GCF_050947335.1 Megachile rotundata | reverse complement strand
TCTAACTCATATTATTAGCCATATTATGATTATATGATCGATAGAACGAGAATTACTATACTCACTACTCTTAGTATTATCAATCTAACTCATATTATTAGCCATATTATGCTTATATTATCGATAGAACGACAATTACTATACTTATTACTGTTATTATTATCAATCTGACTCATATTATTAGCCATATTATGCTTAAATGACCGATAGAACGACAATTACTATACTTATTACACTTATTATTATCAATCTAACTCATATTATTAGCCATATTATGCTTATATGATCGATAGAACGACAATTACTATACTTATTACTCTTATTATTATCAATCTAACTCATATTATTAGCCATATTGTGCTTATATGAGCGATAGAACGACAATTACTATATTTATTGCACTCACTATTATCAATCTAACTCACATTATTAGCCATATTATGCTTATATGATCGATAGTACGACAATTACTATACTCATTACTCTTATTATTATCAATCTAACTCATATTGTTAACCATATTATGCAGATATGATCGATCGAACGACAATTACTCTACTTTTTACACTTATTATTATCAATCTAACTCATATTATTAGCCATATTATGCCTATATGATCGATAGTACGACAATTACTATACTCACTACTCTTAGTATTACCAATCTAACTCATATTATTAGCCATATTATCCTTATATGATCGATAGAACGAGAATTACTATACTCACTACTCTTAGTATTATCAATCTAACTCATATTATTAGCCATATTATGCTTATATTATCGATAGAACGACAATTACTATACTTATTACTGTTAGTATTATCAATCTAACTCATATTATTAGCCATATTATGCTTATATGATCGATAGAACGACAATTACTATACTTATTACTCTTATTATTATCAATCTAACTCATGTTATTAGCCATATTGTGCTAATATGAGCGATAGAACGACAATTACTATATTTATTACACTCACTATTATCAATCTAACTCATATTATTAACCATATTATGCAGATATGATCGATAGAACGACAATTACTATACTCATTACTCTTATTATTATCAATCCAACTCATGCTGTTAGCCATATTATGGTTATATGATCGATATAACGACAATTACTATACTTATTAGTCTTATTATTATCAATCTAACTCATATTGTTAACCATATTATGCAGATATGATCGATAGAACGACAATTACTATACTCATTACTCTTATTATTATCAATCTAACTCATATTATTAGCCATATTGTGCTTATATGATCGATAGAACGACAATTACTATACTTATTACTCTTATTATTATCAATCTAACTCGTATTATTAGCCATATTATGCTTATATGATCGATAGAACGACAAATACTATACTCATTACTCTCACTATTATCAATCCAACTCATATTATTACCCATATTATGCTGATATGATCGATAGAACGACATTCACTATACTTATTACACTCACTATTATCAATCTAACTCATATTATTAACCATATTATGCAGATATGATCGATAGAACGACAATTACTGTACTCACTACTCTTAGTATTATCAATCTAACTCATATTATTAGCCATATTATGCTTATATTATCGATAGAACGACAATTACTGTACTTATTACTGCTATTATTATCAATCTAACTCATATTATTAGCCATATTATGCTTATATGATCGATGGAATGAGAATTACTGTACTCACTACTCTTAGTATTATCACTCTAACTCATATTATTAGCCATATTATGCTTATATGATCGATAGAACGACAATTACTATACTTATTACTCTTATTATTATGAATCTAACTCATGTTATTAGCCATATAGTGCTAATATGAACGATAGAACGACAATTACTATATTTATTACACTCACTATTATCCATCTAACTCATATTATTAACCATATTATGCAGATATGATCGATAGAACGACAATTACTATACTCATTACTCTTATTATTATCAATCCAACTCATGCTGTTAGCCATATTATGGTTATATGATCGATATAACGACAATTACTATACTTATTAGTCTTATTATTATCAATCTAACTCATATTGTTAACCATATTATGCAGATATGATCGATAGAACGACAATTACTATACTCATTACTCTTATTATTATCAATCTAACTCATATTATTAGCCATATTGTGCTTATATGATCGATAGAACGACAATTACTATACTTATTACTCTTATTATTATCAATCTAACTCGTATTATTAGCCATATTATGCTTATATGATCGATAGAACGACAAATACTATACTCATTACTCTCACTATTATCAATCCAACTCATATTATTACCCATATTATGCTGATATGATCGATAGAACGACATTCACTATACTTATTACACTCACTATTATCAATCTAACTCATATTATTAACCATATTATGCAGATATGATCGATAGAACGACAATTACTGTACTCACTACTCTTAGTATTATCAATCTAACTCATATTATTAGCCATATTATGCTTATATTATCGATAGAACGACAATTACTGTACTTATTACTGCTATTATTATCAATCTAACTCATATTATTAGCCATATTATGCTTATATGATCGATGGAATGAGAATTACTGTACTCACTACTCTTAGTATTATCACTCTAACTCATATTATTAGCCATATTATGCTTATATGATCGATAGAACGACAATTACTATACTTATTACTCTTATTATTATGAATCTAACTCATGTTATTAGCCATATAGTGCTAATATGAACGATAGAACGACAATTACTATATTTATTACACTCACTATTATCAATCTAACTCATATTATTAACCATATTATGCAGATATGATCGATAGAACGACAATTACTATACTCATTACTCTTATTATTATCAATCCAACTCATGCTATTAGCCATATTATGGTTATATGATCGATATAACGACAATTACTATACTTATTACTCTTATTATTATCAATCTAACTCATACTGTTAACCATATTATGCAGATATGATCGATAGAACGACAATTACTATACTCATTACTCTTATTATTATCAATCTAACTCATATTATTAGCCATATTGTGCTTATATGATCGATAGAACGACAATTACTATACTTATTACACTCACTATTATCAATCTAACTCATATTATTGACCATATTATGCAGATATGATCGATAGCACGACATCTACTATACTTATTACTCTTATTATTATCAACCTAACTCATATTATTAGCCATATTATGCTTATATGATCGATAGAACGACAATTACTATACTTATTATTCTTATTTTTATCAACCCAACTCATATTATTCGCCATATTATGCTTAAATGATCGATAGAACGACAATTACTATACTTATTACTCTTATTATTATGAATCTTACTCATATTATTAGCCATATTATGCTTATATGATCGATAGAATGAGAATTACTATACTCACTACTCTTAGTATTATCAATCTAACGCATATTATTAGCCATATTATGCTTATATTATCGATAGAACGACATATACTATACTTATTACTCTTATTATTATCAATCTAACTCATATTATTAGCCATATTATGGTTAAATGATCGATAGAACGACAATTACTATACTTATTACTCTTATTATTATCAATCTAACTCGTATTATTAGCCATATTATGCTTATATGATCGATAGAACGACAATTACTGTACTCACTACTCTTAGTATTATCAATCTAACTCATATTATTAGCCATATTATGCTTATATTATCGATAGAACGACAATTACTGTACTTATTACTGCTATTATTATCAATCTAACTCATATTATTAGCCATATTATGCTTATATGATCGATGGAATGAGAATTACTGTACTCACTACTCTTAGTATTATCACTCTAACTCATATTATTAGCCATATTATGCTTATATGATCGATAGAACGACAATTACTATACTTATTACTCTTATTATTATGAATCTAACTCATGTTATTAGCCATATAGTGCTAATATGAACGATAGAACGACAATTACTATATTTATTACACTCACTATTATCAATCTAACTCATATTATTAACCATATTATGCAGATATGATCGATAGAACGACAATTACTATACTCATTACTCTTATTATTATCAATCCAACTCATGCTATTAGCCATATTATGGTTATATGATCGATATAACGACAATTACTATACTTATTACTCTTATTATTATCAATCTAACTCATACTGTTAACCATATTATGCAGATATGATCGATAGAACGACAATTACTATACTCATTACTCTTATTATTATCAATCTAACTCATATTATTAGCCATATTGTGCTTATATGATCGATAGAACGACAATTACTATACTTATTACTCTTATTATTATCAATCTAACTCATACTGTTAACCATATTATGCAGATATGATCGATAGAACGACAATTACTATACTCATTACTCTTATTATTATCAATCTAACTCATATTATTAGCCATATTGTGCTTATATGATCGATAGAACGACAATTACTATACTTATTACTCTTATTATTATCAATCTAACTCATATTATTAGCCATATTATGCTTATATTATCGATAGAACGACAATTACTATACTTATTACTGTTAGTATTATCAATCTAACTCATATTATTAGCCATATTATGCTTATATGATCGATAGAACGACAATTACTATACTTATTACTCTTATTATTATCAATCTAACTCATGTTATTAGCCATATTGTGCTAATATGAGCGATAGAACGACAATTACTATATTTATTACACTCACTATTATCAATCTAACTCATATTATTAACCATATTATGCAGATATGATCGATAGAACGACAATTACTATACTCATTACTCTTATTATTATCAATCCAACTCATGCTGTTAGCCATATTATGGTTATATGATCGATATAACGGCAATTACTATACTTATTAGTCTTATTATTATCAATCTAACTCATATTGTTAACCATATTATGCAGATATGATCGATAGAACGACAATTACTATACTCATTACTCTTATTATTATCAATCTAACTCATATTATTAGCCATATTGTGCTTATATGATCGATAGAACGACAATTACTATACTTATTACTCTTATTATTATCAATCTAACTCGTATTATTAGCCATATTATGCTTATATGATCGATAGAACGACAAATACTATACACATTACTCTCACTATTATCAATCTAACTCATATTATTAGCCATATTATGCTTATATTATCGATAGAACGACAATTACTATACTTATTACTGTTAGTATTATCAATCTAACTCATATTATTAGCCATATTATGCTTATATGATCGATAGAACGACAATTACTATACTTATTACTCTTATTATTATCAATCTAACTCATGTTATTAGCCATATTGTGCTAATATGAGCGATAGAACGACAATTACTATATTTATTACACTCACTATTATCAATCTAACTCATATTATTAACCATATTATGCAGATATGATCGATAGAACGACAATTACTATACTCATTACTCTTATTATTATCAATCCAACTCATGCTGTTAGCCATATTATGGTTATATGATCGATATAACGACAATTACTATACTTATTAGTCTTATTATTATCAATCTAACTCATATTGTTAACCATATTATGCAGATATGATCGATAGAACGACAATTACTATACTCATTACTCTTATTATTATCAATCTAACTCATATTATTAGCCATATTGTGCTTATATGATCGATAGAACGACAATTACTATACTTATTACTCTTATTATTATCAATCTAACTCGTATTATTAGCCATATTATGCTTATATGATCGATAGAACGACAAATACTATACACATTACTCTCACTATTATCAATCCAACTCATATTATTACCTATATTATGCTGATATGATCGATAGAACGACATTCACTATACTTATTACACTCACTATTATCAATCTAACTCATATTATTAACCATATTATGCAGATATGATCGATAGAACGACAATTACTGTACTTATTACTCTTATTATTATCATTCTAACTCATATTATTAACCATATTATGCTTATATGATCGATAGAACGACAGTTACTGTACTTATTATTCTTAGTTTTATCAACCCAACTCATATTATTCGCCATATTATGCTTAAATGATCGAGAGAACGACAATTACTATACTTATTACTCTTATTATTATCAATCTAACTCATATTATTAGCCATATTATGCTTATATGATCGATAGAATGAGAATTACTATACTCACTACTCTTAGTATTATCACTCTAACTCATATTATTAGCCTTATTATGCTTATATGATCGATTGAACGACAATTACTGTACTTATTAGTCTTATTATTATCAATCTAACTCATTTTATTAGCCATATTATGCTTATACGATCGATAGAACGAGAATTACTATACTCACTACTCTTAGTATTATCAATCTAACTCATATTATTAGCCATATTATGGTTATATTATCGATAGAACGACAATTACTATACTTATTACTGTTATTATTATGAATCTAACTCATATTATTAACCATATTATGCAGATATGATCGATAGAACTACAATTACTATACTCATTACTCTTATTATTATGATTCTTACTCATATTATTAGCCATATTATGCTTATATGATCGATAGAACTACAATTACTATACTCATTACTCTTATTATTATCTATCTAACTCATATTATTAGCCATATTATGCTTATATGATCGATAGAATGAGAATTACTATACTCATTACTCTTATTATTATCAATCTAACTCATATTATTAGCCATATTGTGCTTATATGATCGATAGAACGACAATTACTATACTTATTACTCTTATTATTATCAATCTAACGCATATTATTAGCCATATTATGCTTATATGATCGATAGAACGACAAATACTATACTTATTACTCTTATTATTATCAATCTAACTCATATTATTAGCCATATTATGGTTAAATGATCGATAGAACGACAATTACTATACTTATTACTCTTATTATTATCAATCTAACTCGTATTATTAGCCATATTATGCTTATATGATCGATAGAACGACAATTACTGTACTCACTACTCTTAGTATTATCAATCTAACTCATATTATTAGCCATATTATGCTTATATTATCGATAGAACGACAATTACTGTACTTATTACTGCTATTATTATCAATCTAACTCATATTATTAGCCATATTATGCTTATATGATCGATGGAATGAGAATTACTGTACTCACTACTCTTAGTATTATCACTCTAACTCATATTATTAGCCATATTATGCTTATATGATCGATAGAACGACAATTACTATACTTATTACTCTTATTATTATGAATCTAACTCATGTTATTAGCCATATTGTGCTAATATGAGCGATAGAACGACAATTACTATATTTATTACACTCACTATTATCAATCTAACTCATATTATTAACCATATTATGCAGATATGATCGATAGAACGACAATTACTATACTCATTACTCTTATTATTATCAATCCAACTCATGCTATTAGCCATATTATGGTTATATGATCGATATAACGACAAATACTATAGTTATTACTCTTATTATTATCAATCTAACTCATATTATTAACCATATTATGCAGATATGATCGATAGAACGACAATTACTATACTTATTACTCTTATTATTATCATTCTAACTCATATTATTAACCATATTATGCTTATATGATCGATAGAACGACAGTTACTATACTTATTACTCTTATTATTATCAATCTAACTCGTATTATTAGCCATATTATGCTTAAATGATCGATAGAACGACAATTACTATACTTATTACTGTTATTATTATGAATCCAACTCATAATATTAACCATATTATGCAGATATGATCGATAGAACTACAATTACTATACTCATTACTCTTATTATTATCTATCTAACTCATATTATTAGCCATATTATGCTTATATGATCGATAGAACGACAATTACTATACTTATTACTCTTATTATTATGAATCTAACTCATGTTATTAGCCATATTGTGCTAATATGAACGATAGAACGACAATTACTATATTTATTACACTCACTATTATCAATCTAACTCATATTATTAACCATATTATGCAGATATGATCGATAGAACGACAATTACTATACTCATTACTCTTATTATTATCAATCGAACTCATGCTATTAGCCATATTATGGTTATATGATCGATATAACGACAATTACTTTACTTATTACTCTTATTATTATCAATCTAACTCATACTGTTAACCATATTATGCAGATATGATCGATAGAACGACAATTACTATACTCATTACTCTTAGTATTATCACTCTAACTCATATTATTAGCCTTATTATGCTTATATGATCGATAGAACGACAATTACTGTACTTATTACTCTTATTATTATCAATCTAACTCATATTATTTGCCATATTATGCTTATATGATCGATAGAACGAGAATTACTATACTCACTACTCTTAGTATTATCAATCTAACTCATATTATTAGCCATATTATGGTTATATTATCGATAGAACGACAATTACTATACTTATTACCGTTATTGTTATGAATCTAACTCATATTATTAACCATATTATGCAGATATGATCGATAGAACTACAATTACTATACTCATTACTCTTATTATTATGATTCTTACTCATATTATTAGCCATATTATGCTTATATGATCGATAGAACTACAATTACTTTACTCATTACTCTTATTATTATCAATCTAACTCATATTGTTAACCATATTATGCAGATATGATCGATCGAACGACAATTACTCTACTTTTTACACTTATTATTATCAATCTAACTCATATTATTAGCCATATTATGCCTATATGATCGATAGTACGACAATTACTATACTCACTACTCTTAGTATTATCAATCTAACTCATATTATTAGCCATATTATGCTTATATTATCGATCGAACGACAATTACTATACTTATTACTGTTATTATTATCAATCTAACTCGTATTATTAGCCATATTATGCTTATATGATCGATAGAACGACAATTACTATACTCATTACTCTCACTATTATCAATCCAACTCATATTATTACCCATATTATGCTGGTATGATCGATAGAACGACATTCACTATACTTATTACACTCACTATTATCAATCTAACTCATATTATTAACCATATTATGCAGATATGATCGATAGAACGACAATTACTATACTTATTACTCTTATTATTATCATTCTAACTCATATTATTAACCATATTATGCTTATATGATCGATAGAACGACAGTTACTGTACTTATTACTGTTATTATTATGAATCTAACTCATATTATTAGCCATATTATGGTTAAATGATCGATAGAACGACAATTACTATACTTATTACTCTTATTATTATCAATCTAACTCGTATTATTAGCCATATTATGCTTATATGATCGATAGAACGACAAATACTATACTTACTACTCTTATTATTATCAATCTAACTCATATTATTAGCCATATTATGCTTATATGATCGATAGAACGACAATTACTATACTCACCACTCTTAGTATTATCAATCTAACTCATATTATTATTCATATTATGATTATATGATAGATAGAACGAGAATTACTATACCCACTACTCTTAGTATTATCAATCTAACTCATATTATTAGCCATATTATGCTTATATTATCGATAGAACGACAATTACTATACTTATTACTGTTATTATTATCAATCTGACTCATATTATTAGCCATATTATGCTTATATGATCGATAGTACGACAATTACTATACTCATTACTCTTATTATTATCAATCTAACTCGTATTATTAACCATATTATGCAGATATGATCGATCGAACGACAATTACTCTACTTTTTACACTTATTATTATCAATCTAACTCATATTATTAGCCATATTATGCTTATATGATCGATAGAACGACAATTACTATACTTATTACTCTTATTATTATGAATCTAACTCATATTATTAGCCATATTATGCTTATATTATCGATAGAACGACAATTACTATACTTATTACTGTTATTATTATCAATCTTACTCATATTATTAGCCATATTATGCTTATATGATCGATAGAATGAGAATTACTATACTCACTACTCTTAGTATTATCACTCTAACTCATATTATTAGCCATATTATGCTTATATGATCGAGAGAACGACAATTACTATACTTATTACTCTTATTATTATCAATCTAACTCATATTATTAGCCATATTATGCTTATATGATTGATAGAATGAGAATTACTATACTCACTACTCTTAGTATTATCACTCTAACTCATATTATTAGCCTTATTATGCTTATATGATCGATAGAACGACAATTACTGTACTTATTACTCTTATTATTATCAATCTAACTCATATTATTAGCCATATTATGCTATATGATCGATAGAACGAGAATTACTGTACTCACTACTCTTAGTATTATCAATCTAACTCATATTATTAGCCATATTATGGTTATATTATCGATAGAACGACAATTACTATACTTATTACTGTTATTATTATGAATCTAACTCATATTATTCACCATATTATGCAGATATGATCGATAGAACTACAATTACTATACTCATTACTCTTATTATTATGATTCTTACTCATATTATTAGCCATATTATGCTTATATGATCGATAGAACTACAATTACTATACTCATTACTCTTATTATTATCAATCCAACTCATATTATTACCCATATTATGCTGATATGATCGATAGAACGACATTCACTATACTTATTACACTCACTATTATCAATCTAACTCATATTATTAACCATATTATTCAGATATGATCGATAGAACGACAATTACTATACTTATTACTCTTATTATTATCAATCTAACTCATATTATTAGCCATATTGTGCTTATATGAGCGATAGAACGACAATTACTATATTTATTGCACTCACTATTATCAATCTAACTCATATTATTAGCCATATTGTGCTTATATGATCGATAGAACGACAACTACTATACTTATTACTCTTATTATTATCAATCTAACTCATATTATTAGCCATATTATGCTTATATGATCGATAGAACCAGAATTACTATACTCACTACCCTTAGTATTATCAATCTAACTCATATTATTAGCCATATTATGCTTATATTATCGATAGAACGACTATTACTATACTTATTACTCTTATTATTATCAATCTAACTCATATTATTAGCCATATTATGGTTAAATGATCGATAGAACGACAATTACTATACTTATTACTCTTATTATTATCAATCTAACTCGTATTATTAGCCATATTATGCTTATATGATCGATAGAACGACAAATACTATACTTACTACTCTTATTATTATCAATCTAACTCATATTATTAGCCATATTATGCTTATATGATCGATAGAACTACAATTACTATACTTATTACTCTTATTATTATCAATCCAACTCATATTATTAGCCATATTATGCTTATATGATCGATAGAACGAGAATTACTATACTCACTACCCTTAGTATTATCAATCTAACTCATATTATTAGCCATATTATGCTTATATTATCGATAGAACGACTATTACTATACTTATTACTCTTATTATTATCAATCTAACTCATATTATTAGCCATATTATGGTTAAATGATCGATAGAACGACAATTACTATACTTATTACTCTTATTATTATCAATCTAACTCGTATTATTAGCCATATTATGCTTATATGATCCATAGAACGACAAATACTATACTTACTACTCTTATTATTATCAATCTAACTCATATTATTAGCCATATTATGCTTATATGATCGATAGAACGACAATTGCTATACTTATTACTCTTATTATTATCAATCTAACTCATATTATTAGCCATATTATGGTTAAATGATCGATAGAACGACAATTACTATACTTATTACTCTTATTATTATCTATCTAACTCGTATTATTAGCCATATTATGCTTATATGATCGATAGTACGACAATTACTATACTCATTACTCTTATTATTATCAATCTAACTCATATTATTAACCATATTATGCAGATATGATCGATCGAACGACAATTACTCTACTTTTTACACTTATTATTATCAATCTAACTCATATTATTAGCCATATTATGCTTATATGATCGATAGAACGACAATTACTATACTTATTACTCTTATTATTATGAATCTAACTCATATTATTAGCCATATTATGCTTATATTATCGATAGAACGACAATTACTATACTTATTACTGTTATTGTTATCAATCTTACTCATATTATTAGCCATATTATGCTTATATGATCGATAGAATGAGAATTACTATACTCACTACTCTTAGTATTATCACTCTAACTCATATTATTAGCCATATTATGCTTATATGATCGAGAGAACGACAATTACTATACTTATTACTCTTATTATTATCAATCTAACTCATATTATTAGCCATATTATGCTTATATGATCGATAGAATGAGAATTACTATACTCACTACTCTTAGTATTATCACTCTAACTCATATTATTAGCCTTATTATGCTTATATGATCGATAGAACGACAATTACTGTACTTATTACTCTTATTATTATCAATCTAACTCATATTATTAGCCATATTATGCTTATATGATCGATAGAACGAGAATTACTATACTCACTACTCTTAGTATTATCAATCTAACTCATATTATTAGCCATATTATGGTTATATTATCGATAGAACGACAATTACTATACTTATTACTGTTATTATTATGAATCTAACTCATATTATTCACCATATTATGCAGATATGATCGATAGAACTACAATTACTATACTCATTACTCTTATTATTATGATTCTTACTCATATTATTAGCCATATTATGCTTATATGATCGATAGAACTACAATTACTATACTCATTACTCTTATTATTATCAATCCAACTCATATTATTACCCATATTATGCTGATATGATCGATAGAACGACATTCACTATACTTATTACACTCACTATTATCAATCTAACTCATATTATTAACCATATTATTCAGATATGATCGATAGAACGACAATTACTATACTTATTACTCTTATTATTATCAATCTAACTCATATTATTAGCCATATTATGGTTAAATGATCGATAGAACGACAATTACTATACTTATTACTCTTATTATTATCAATCTAACTCGTATTATTAGCCATATTATGCTTAAATGATCGATAGAACGACAATTACTATACTCACTACTCTTAGTATTATCAATCTAACTCATATTATTAGCCATATTATGCTTATATGATCGATAGAACGACAATTACTATACTTATTACTCTTATTATTATCTATCTAACTCATATTATTAGCCATATTATGCTTATATGATCGATAGAATGAGAATTACTATACTCACTACTCTTAGTATTATCAATCTAACTCATATTATTAGCCATATTATGCTTATATGATCGATAGAACGACAATTACTATACTTATTACTCTTATTATTATCAATCCAACTCATATTATTAGCCATATTATGCTTACATGATCGACAGAACGAGAATTACTATACTCACTACCCTTAGTATTATCAATCTAACTCATATTATTAGCCATATTATGCTTATATTATCGATAGAACGACAATTCCTATACTTATTACTCTTATTATTATCAATCTAACTCATATTATTAGCCATATTATGGTTAAATGATCGATAGAACGACAATTACTATACTTATTACTCTTATTATTATCAATCTAACTCGTATTATTAGCCATATTATGCTTATATGATCGATAGAACGACAAATACTATACTTACTACTCTTATTATTATCAATCTAACTTATATTATTAGCCATATTATGCTTATATGATCGATAGAACGACAATTACTATACTCACCACTCTTAGTATTATCAATCTAACTCATATTATTATTCATATTATGATTATATGATAGATAGAACGAGAATTACTATACCCACTACTCTTAGTATTATCAATCTAACTCATATTATTAGCCATATTATGCTTATATTATCGATAGAACGACAATTACTATACTTATTACTGTTATTATTATCAATCTGACTCATATTATTAGCCATATTATGCTTAAATGACCGATAGAACGACTATTACTATACTTATTACACTTATTACTATCAATCTAACTCACATTATTAGCCATATTATGCTTATATGATCGATAGTACGACAATTACTATACTCATTACTCTTATTATTATCAATCTAACTCATATTATTAACCATATTATGCAGATATGATCGATCGAACGACAATTACTCTACTTTTTACACTTATTATTATCAATCTAACTCATATTATTAGCCATATTATGCTTATATGATCGATAGAACGACAATTACTATACTTATTACTCTTATTATTATGAATCTAACTCATATTATTAGCCATATTATGCTTATATTATCGATAGAACGACAATTACTATACTTATTACTGTTATTATTATCAATCTTACTCATATTATTAGCCATATTATGCTTATATGATCGATAGAATGAGAATTACTATACTCACTACTCTTAGTATTATCACTCTAACTCATATTATTAGCCATATTATGCTTATATGATCGAGAGAACGACAATTACTATACTTATTACTCTTATTATTATCAATCTAACTCATATTATTAGATATATTATGCTTATATGATCGATAGAATGATAATTACTATACTCACTACTCTTAGTATTATCACTCTAACTCATATTATTAGCCTTATTATGCTTATATGATCGATAGAACGACAATTACTGTACTTATTACTCTTATTATTATCAATCTAACTCATATTATTAGCCATATTATGCTTATATGATCGATAGAACGAGAATTACTATACTCACTACTCTTAGTATTATCAATCTAGCTCATATTATTAGCCATATTATGGTTATATTATCGATAGAACGACAATTACTATACTTATTACTGTTATTATTATGAATCTAACTCATATTATTCACCATATTATGCAGATATGATCGATAGAACTACAATTACTATACTCATTACTCTTATTATTATGATTCTTACTCATATTATTAGCCATATTATGCTTATATGATCGATAGAACTACAATTACTATACTCATTACTCTTATTATTATCAATCCAACTCATATTATTACCCATATTATGCTGATATGATCGATAGAACGACATTCACTATACTTATTACACTCACTATTATCAATCTAACTCATATTATTAACCATATTATGCTTATATGATCGATAGAACGACAAATACTATACTTACTACTCTTATTATTATCAATCTAACTCATATTATTAGCCATATTATGCTTATATGATCGATAGAACGACAATTACTATACTCACTACTCTTAGTATTTTCAATCTAACTCATATTATTAGCCATATTATTATTATATGATCGATAGAACGAGAATTACTCTACTCACTACTCTTAGTATTATCAATCTAACTCATATTATTAGCCATATTATGCTTATATTATCGATAGGACGACTATTACTATACTTATTACTCTTATTATTATCAATCTAACTCATATTATTAGCCATATTATGGTTAAATGATCGATAGAACGACAATTACTATACTTATTACTCTTATTATTATCAATCTAACTCGTATTATTAGCCATATTATGCTTATATGATCGATAGAACGACAAATACTATACTTACTACTCTTATTATTATCAATCTAACTCATATTATTAGCCATATTATGCTTATATGATCGATAGAACGACAATTGCTATACTTATTACTGTTATTATTATGAATCTAACTCATATTATTAACCATATTATGCAGATATGGTCGATAGAACGAGAATTACTATACTCACTACTCTTAGTATTATCAATCTAACTCATATTATTAGCCATATTATGGTTATATTATCGATAGAACGACAATTACTATACTTATTACTGTTATTATTATGAATCTAACTCATATTATTAACCATATTATGCAGATATGATCGATAGGACTACAATTACTATACTCATTACTCTTATTATTATCTATCTAACTCATATTATTAGCCATATTATGCTTATATGATCGATAGAACTACAATTACTATACTTATTACTCTTATTATTATCAATCCAACTCATATTATTAGCCATATTATGCTTATATGATCGATAGAACGAGAATTACTATACTCACTACCCTTAGTATTATCAATCTACCTCATATTATTAGCCATATTATGCTTATATTATCGATAGAACGACTATTACTATACTTACTACTCTTATTATTATCAATCTAACTCATATTATTAGCCATATTATGCTTATATGATCGATAGAACGACAATTACTATACTCACTACTCTTAGTATTTTCAATCTAACTCATATTATTAGCCATATTATTATTATATGATCGATAGAACGAGAATTACTCTACTCACTACTCTTAGTGTTATCAATCTAACTCATATTATTAGCCATATTATGCTTATATTATCGATAGAACGACAATTACTATACTTATTACTGTTATTATTATCAATCCAACTCATATTATTACCCGTATTATGCTGATATGATCGATAGAACGACAATTACTATACTTATTACTCTTATTATTATGAATCTAACTCATATTATTAGCCACATTATGCTTATATGATCGATAGAACCACAATTACTATACTCATTACTCTTATTATTATCAACCCAACTCATATTATTACCCATATTATGCTGATATGATCGATAGAAAGACATTCACTATACTTATTACACTCACTATTATCAATCTACCTCATATTATTAACCATATTATGCTTATATGATCGATAGTACGACAATTACTATACTCATTGCTCTTATTATTATCAATCTAACTCATATTATTAACCATATTATGCAATTATGATCGAAAGAACGACAATTACTATACTTATTACACTTATTATTATCAATCTAACTCATATTATTAGCCATATTATGCTTATATGATCGATAGAACGACAATTACTATACTTATTACTCTTATTATTATCAATCTAACTCATATTATTAGCCATATTGTGATTACATGAGCGATAGAACGACAATTACTATATTTATTACACTCACTATTATCAATCTAACTCATATTATTAACCATATTATGCAGATATGATCGATAGAACGACAATTACTATACTCATTACTCTTATTATTATCAATCTAACTGATGCTATTAGCCATATTATGGTTATATGATCGATATAACGACAATTACTATACTTATTACTCTTATTAAGATCAATCTAACTCATATTATTAACCATATTATGCAGATATGATCGATAGAACGACAATTACTATACTTATTACTCTTATTATTATCAATCTAACTCATATTATTAGCCATATTGTGCTTATTTGATCGATAGAACGACAATTACTATACTTATTACTCTTATTATTATAAATCTAACTCATATTATTAGCCATATTATGCTTATATGATCGATAGAACGACAATTACTATACTTATTACTCTTATTATTATGAATCTAACTCATATTATTAGCCACATTATGCTTATATGATCGATAGAACTACAATTACTATACTCATTACTCTTATTATTATCAACCCAACTCATATTATTACCCATATTATGCTGATATGATCGATAGAACGACATTCACTACACTTATTACACTCACTATTATCAATCTAACTCATATTATTAACCATATTATGCAGATATGATCGATAGAACGACAATTACTATACTTATTACTCTTATTATTATCATTCTAGCTCATATTATTAACCATATTATGCAGATATGATCGATTGAACTACAACTACTATACTCACTACTCTTATTATTATCAATCTAACTCATATTATTAGCCATATTATGCTTATATGATCGATAGAACGACAATTACTGTACTCACTACTCTTAGTATTATCAATCTAACTCATATTATTAGCCATATTATGCTTATATGATCGATAGACCTACAATTACTACACTCATTACTCTTATTATTATCAATCCAACTCATATTATTACCCGTATTATGCTGATATGATCGATAGAACGACATTCACTATACTTATTACACTCACTATTATCAATCTAACTCATATTATTAACCATATTAAGCAGATATGATCGATAGAGCTACAATTACTATACGCATTACTCTTATTATTATCAATCTAACTCATATTATTAGCCATATTATGCTTGTATGATCGATAGAACGACAATTACTATACTTATTTCTCTTATTATTATCAATCTAACTCATATTATTAGCCATATTGTACTTATATGAGCGATAGAACGACAATTGCTATATTTATTGCACTCGCTATTATCAATCTAACTCACATTATTAGCCATATTATGCTTATATGATCGATAGTACGACAATTACTATACTCATTACTCTTATTATTATCAATCTAACTCATATTATTAACCATATTATGCAGATATGATCGATCGAACGACAATTACTATACATTTTACACTTATTATTATCAATCTAACTCATATTATTAGCCATATTATGCTTATATGATCGATAGTACGACAATTACTATACTCATTGCTCTTATTATTATCAATCTAACTCATATTATTAACCATATTATGCAATTATGATCGATAGAACGACAATTACTATATTTATTGCACTCACTATTATCAATCTAACTCATATTATTAGCCATATTATGCTTATATTATCGATAGAACGACAATTACTATACATATTACTGTTACTATTATCAATCTGACTCATATTATTAGCCATATTATGCTTAAATGACCGATAGAACGACAATTACTATACTTATTACTCTTATTATTATCAATCTAACTCATATTATTAGCCATATTATGCTTATATGATCGATAGAACGATAAATACTATACTTATTACTCTTATTATTATCAATGTAACTCATATTATTAACCATATTATGCAGATATGATCGATAGAACTACAATTACTATACTCATTACTCTTATTATTATCAATCTAACTCATATTATTAGCCATATTATGCTTCAATGATCGATAGAACTACAATTACTATACTCATTACTCTTATTATTATCAATCTAACTCATATTATTAGCCATATTATGCTTATATGATCGATAGAACGAGAATTACTGTACTCACTACTCTTAGTATTATCAATCTAACTCATATTATTAGCCATATTTTGCTTATATTATCGATAGAACGACAATTACTATACTTATTACTGTTATTATTATCAATCCAACTCATATTATTACCCGTATTATGCTGATATGATCGATAGAACGACATTCACTATACTCATTACTCTTATTATTATCAATCTAACTCATGCTATTAGCCATATTATGGTTATATGATCGATATAACGACAATTACTATACTTATTACTCTTATTAAGATCAATCTAACTCATATTATTAACCATATTATGCAGATATGATCGATAGAACGACAATTACTATACTTATTACTCTTATTATTATCAATCTAACTCATATTATTAGCCATATTATGCTTATATGATCGATAGAACGACAATTACTATACTTATTACTCTTATTATTATCAATCTAACTCATATTATTAGCCATATTATGCTTATATGATCGATAGAACGAGAATTACTATACTCACTACTCTTAGTATTATCAATCTAACTCATATTATTAGCCATATTATGGTTATATTATCGATAGAACGACAATTACTATACTTATTACTGTTATTATTATGAATCTAACTCATATTATTCACCATATTATGCAGATATGATCGATAGAACTACAATTACTATACTCATTACTCTTATTATTATGATTCTTACTCATATTATTAGCCATATTATGCCTATATGATCGATAGAACTACAATTACTATACTCATTACTCTTATTATTATCAATCCAACTCATATTATTACCCATATTATGCTGATATGATCGATAGAACGACATTCACTATACTTATTACACTCACTATTATCAATCTAACTCATATTATTAACCATATTATTCAGATATGATCGATAGAACGACAATTACTATACTTATTACTCTTATTATTATCAATCTAACTCATATTATTAGCCATATTGTGCTTATATAAGCGATAGAACGACAATTACTATATTTATTGCACTCACTATTATCAATCTAACTCATATTATTAGCCATATTGTGCTTATATGATCGATAGAACGACAATTACTATACTTATTACTCTTATTATTATAAATCTAACTCATATTATTAGCCATATTATGCTTATATTATCGATAGAACGACAATTACTATACTTATTACTGTTATTATTATCAATCTTACTCATATTATTAGCCATATTATGCTTATATGATCGATAGAATGAGAATTACTGTACTTATTACTCTTATTATTATCAATCTAACTCATATTATTAGCCATATTATGCTTATATGATCGATAGAACGAGAATTACTATACTCACTACTCTTAGTATTATCAATCTAACTCATATTATTAGCCATATTATGGTTATATTATCGATAGAACGACAATTACTATACTTATTACTGTTATTATTATGAATCTAACTCATATTATTAACCATATTATGCAGATATGGTCGATAGAACGAGAATTACTATACTCACTACTCTTAGTATTATCAATCTAACTCATATTATTAGCCATATTATGGTTATATTATCGATAGAACGACAATTACTATACTTATTACTGTTATTATTATGAATCTAACTCATATTATTAACCATATTATGCAGATATGATCGATAGGACTACAATTACTATACTCATTACTCTTATTATTATCTATCTAACTCATATTATTAGCCATATTATGCTTATATGATCGATAGAACTACAATTACTGTACTTATTACTCTTATTATTATCAATCCAACTCATATTATTAGCCATATTATGCTTATATGATCGATAGAACGAGAATTACTATACTCACTACCCTTAGTATTATCAATCTAACTCATATTATTAGCCATATTATGCTTATATTATCGATAGAACGACTATTACTATACTTATTACTCTTATTATTATCAATCTAACTCATATTATTAGCCATATTATGGTTAAATGATCGATAGAACGACAATTACTATACTTATTACTCTTATTATTATCAATCTAACTCGTATTATTAGCCATATTATGCTTATATGATCGATAGAACGACAAATACTATACTTACTACTCTTATTATTATCAATCTAACTCATATTATTAGCCATATTATGCTTATATGATCGATAGAACGACAATTGCTATACTTATTACTCTTATTATTATCAATCTAACTCGTATTATTAGCCATATTATGCTTATATGATCGATAGAACGACAAATACTATACTTACTACTCTTATTATTATCAATCTAACTCATATTATTAGCCATATTATGCTTATATGATCGATAGAACGACAATTACTATACTCACTACTCTTAGTATTTTCAATCTAACTCATATTATTAGCCATATTATTATTATATGATCGATAGAACGAGAATTACTCTACTCACTACTCTTAGTATTATCAATCTAACTCATATTATTAGCCATATTATGCTTATATTATCGATAGGACGACTATTACTATACTTATTACTCTTATTATTATCAATCTAACTCATATTATTAGCCATATTATGGTTAAATGATCGATAGAACGACAATTACTATACTTATTACTCTTATTATTATCAACCTAACTCGTATTATTAGCCATATTATGCTTATATGATCGATAGAACGACAAATACTATACTTACTACTCTTATTATTATCAATCTAACTCATATTATTAGCCATATTATGCTTATATGATCGATAGAACGACAATTGCTATACTTATTACTCTTATTATTATCAATCTAACTCATATTATTAGCCATATTATGGTTAAATGATCGATAGAACGACAATTACTATACTTATTACTCTTATTATTATCAATCTAACTCGTATTATTAGCCATATTATGCTTATATGATCGATAGAACGACAAATACTATACTTACTACTCTTATTATTATCAATCTAACTCATATTATTAGCCATATTATGCTTATATGATCGATAGAACGACAATTACTATACTCACTACTCTTAGTATTTTCAATCTAACTCATATTATTAGCCATATTATTATTATATGATCGATAGAACGAGAATTACTCTACTCACTACTCTTAGTGTTATCAATCTAACTCATATTATTAGCCATATTATGCTTATATTATCGATAGAACGACAATTACTATACTTATTACTGTTATTATTATCAATCCAACTCATATTATTACCCGTATTATGCTGATATGATCGATAGAACGACAATTACTATACTTATTACTCTTATTATTATGAATCTAACTCATATTATTAGCCACATTATGCTTATATGATCGATAGAACTACAATTACTATACTCATTACTCTTATTATTATCAACCCAACTCATATTATTACCCATATTATGCTGATATGATCGATAGAACGACATTCACTATACTTATTACACTCACTATTATCAATCTACCTCATATTATTAACCATATTATGCTTATATGATCGATAGTACGACAATTACTATACTCATTGCTCTTATTATTATCAATCTAACTCATATTATTAACCATATTATGCAATTATGATCGAAAGAACGACAATTACTATACTTATTACACTTATTATTATCAATCTAACTCATATTATTAGCCATATTATGCTTATATGATCGATAGAACGACAATTACTATACTTATTACTCTTATTATTATCAATCTAACTCATATTATTAGCCATATTGTGATTACATGAGCGATAGAACGACAATTACTATATTTATTACACTCACTATTATCAATCTAACTCATATTATTAACCATATTATGCAGATATGATCGATAGAACGACAATTACTATACTCATTACTCTTATTATTATCAATCTAACTCATGCTATTAGCCATATTATGGTTATATGATCGATATAACGACAATTACTATACTTATTACTCTTATTAAGATCAATCTAACTCATATTATTAACCATATTATGCAGATATGATCGATAGAACGACAATTACTATACTTATTACTCTTATTATTATGAATCTAACTCATATTATTAGCCACATTATGCTTATATGATCGATAGAACTACAATTACTATACTCATTACTCTTATTATTATCAACCCAACTCATATTATTACCCATATTATGCTGATATGATCGATAGAACGACATTCACTACACTTATTACACTCACTATTATCAATCTAACTCATATTATTAACCATATTATGCAGATATGATCGATAGAACGACAATTACTATACTTATTACTCTTATTATTATCATTCTAGCTCATATTATTAACCATATTATGCAGATATGATCGATAGAACTACAACTACTATACTCACTACTCTTATTATTATCAATCTAACTCATATTATTAGCCATATTATGCTTATATGATCGATAGAACGACAATTACTGTACTCACTACTCTTAGTATTATCAATCTAACTCATATTATTAGCCATATTATGCTTATATGATCGATAGACCTACAATTACTACACTCATTACTCTTATTATTATCAATCCAACTCATATTATTACCCGTATTATGCTGATATGATCGATAGAACGACATTCACTATACTTATTACACTCACTATTATCAATCTAACTCATATTATTAACCATATTAAGCAGATATGATCGATAGAGCTACAATTACTATACTCATTACTCTTATTATTATCAATCTAACTCATATTATTAGCCATATTATGCTTGTATGATCGATAGAACGACAATTACTATACTTATTTCTCTTATTATTATCAATCTAACTCATATTATTAGCCATATTGTACTTATATGAGCGATAGAACGACAATTGCTATATTTATTGCACTCGCTATTATCAATCTAACTCACATTATTAGCCATATTATGCTTATATGATCGATAGTACGACAATTACTATACTCATTGCTCTTATTATTATCAATCTAACTCATATTATTAACCATATTATGCAATTATGATCGATAGAACGACAATTACTATATTTATTGCACTCACTATTATCAATCTAACTCATATTATTAGCCATATTATGCTTATATTATCGATAGAACGACAATTACTATACATATTACTGTTACTATTATCAATCTGACTCATATTATTAGCCATATTATGCTTAAATGACCGATAGAACGACAATTACTATACTTATTACTCTTATTACTATCAATCTAACTCATATTATTAGCCATATTATGCTTATATGATCGATAGAACGATAAATACTATACTTATTACTCTTATTATTATCAATCTAACTCATATTATTAACCATATTATGCAGATATGATCGATAGAACTACAATTACTATACTCATTACTCTTATTATTATCAATCTAACTCATATTATTAGCCATATTATGCTTCAATGATCGATAGAACGAGAATTACTGTACTCACTACTCTTAGTATTATCAATCTAACTCATGTTATTAGCCATATTATGCTTATATTATCGATAGAACGACAATTACTATACTTATTACTGTTATTATTATCAATCCAACTCATATTATTACCCGTATTATGCTGATATGATCGATAGAACGACATTCACTATACTCATTACTCTTATTATTATCAATCTAACTCATATTATTAACCATATTATGCAGATATGATCGATCGAACGACAATTACTATACTTTTTACACTTATTATTATCAATCTAACTCATATTATTAGCCATATTATGCTTATATGATCGATAGTACGACAATTACTATACTCATTGCTCTTATTATTATCAATCTAACTCATATTATTAACCATATTATGCAATTATGATCGAAAGAACGACAATTACTATACTTATTACACTTATTATTATCAATCTAACTCATATTATTAGCCATATTATGCTTATATGATCGATAGAACGACAATTACTATACTTATTACTCTTATTATTATCAATCTAACTCATATTATTAGCCATATTGTGATTACATGAGCGATAGAACGACAATTACTATATTTATTACACTCACTATTATCAATCTAACTCATATTATTAACCTTATTATGCAGATATGATCGATAGAACGACAATTACTATACTCATTACTCTTATTATTATCAATCTAACTCATGCTATTAGCCATATTATGGTTATATGATCGATATAACGACAATTACTATACTTATTACTCTTATTAAGATCAATCTAACTCATATTATTAACCATATTATGCAGATATGATCGATAGAACGACAATTACTATACTTATTACTCTTATTATTATCAATCTAACTCATATTATTAGCCATATTATGCTTATATGATCGATAGAACGACAATTACTATACTTATTACTCTTATTATTATCAATCTAACTCATATTATTAGCCATATTGTGATTACATGAGCGATAGAACGACAATTACTATATTTATTACACTCACTATTATCAATCTAACTCATATTATTAACCATATTATGCAGATATGATCGAT
The DNA here is from genome assembly GCF_050947335.1 of Megachile rotundata. NCBI lineage: Eukaryota > Metazoa > Arthropoda > Insecta > Hymenoptera > Megachilidae > Megachile > Megachile rotundata. The sequence continues at coordinate 146,839 of NW_027473515.1, read as the reverse complement.
AGAACGACAATTACTATACTCATTACTCTTATTATTATCAATCTAACTCATGCTATTAGCCATATTATGGTTATATGATCGATATAACGACAATTACTATACTTATTACTCTTATTAAGATCAATCTAACTCATATTATTAACCATATTATGCAGATATGATCGATAGAACGACAATTACTATACTTATTACACTCACTATTATCAATCTAACTCATATTATTAACCATATTATGCAGATATGATCGATAGAACGACAATTACTATACTTATTACACTTATTATTATCATTCTAGCTCATATTATTAACCATATTATGCAGATATGATCGATAGAGCTACAATTACTATACTCATTACTCTTATTATTATCAATCTAACTCATATTATTAACCATATTATGCAGATATGATCGATAGAACGACAATTACTATACTTATTACTCTTATTATTATCAATCTAACTCATATTATTAGCCATATTGTGCTTATATGATCGATAGAACGACAATTACTATACTTATTACTCTTATTATTATAAATCTAACTCATATTATTAGCCATATTATGCTTATATGATCGATAGAACGACAATTACTATACTTATTACTCTTATTATTATGAATCTAACTCATATTATTAGCCACATTTTGCTTATATGATCGATAGAACTACAATTACTATACTCATTACTCTTATTATTATCAACCCAACTCATATTATTACCCATATTATGCTGATATGATCGATAGAACGACATTCACTATACTTATTACACTCACTATTATCAATCTAACTCATATTATTAACCATATTATGCAGATATGATCGATAGAACGACAATTACTATACTTATTACTCTTATTATTATCATTCTAACTCATATTATTAACCATATTATGCAGATATGATCGATAGAACTACAATTACTATACTCATTACTCTTATTATTATCAATCCAACTCATATTATTACCCGTATTATGCTGATATGATCGATAGAACGACATTCACTATACTTATTACACTCACTATTACCAATCTAACTCATATCATTAACCATATTATGCAGATATGATCGATAGAACTACAATTACTATACTCGTTACTCTTATTATTATCAATCTAACTCCTATTATTAGCCATATTATGCTTATATGATCGATAGAACGACAATTACTATACTCACTACTCTTAGTATTATCAATCTAACTCGTATTATTAGCCATATTATGCTTATATGATCGATAGAACGACAAATACTATACTTACTACTCTTATTATTATCAATCTAACTCATATTATTAGCCATATTATGCTTATATGATCGATAGAACGACAATTACTATACTCACTACTCTTAGTATTTTCAATCTAACTCATATTATTAGCCATATTATTATTATATGATCGATAGAACGAGAATTACTCTACTCACTACTCTTAGTATTATCAATCTAACTCATATTATTAGCCATATTATGCTTATATTATCGATAGGACGACTATTACTATACTTATTACTCTTATTATTATCAATCTAACTCATATTATTAGCCATATTATGGTTAAATGATCGATAGAACGACAATTACTATACTTATTACTCTTATTATTATCAATCTAACTCGTATTATTAGCCATATTATGCTTATATGATCGATAGAACGACAAATACTATACTTACTACTCTTATTATTATCAATGTAACTCATATTATTAGCCATATTATGCTTATATGATCGGTAGAACGACAATTGCTATACTTATTACTCTTATTATTATCAATCTAACTCATATTATTAGCCATATTATGGTTAAATGATCGATAGAACGACAATTACTATACTTATTACTCTTATTATTATCAATCTAACTCGTATTATTAGCCATATTATGCTTATATGATCGATAGAACGACAAATACTATACTTACTACTCTTATTATTATCAATCTAACACATATTATTAGCCATATTATGCTTATATGATCGATAGAACGACAATTACTATACTCACTACTCTTAGTATTTTCAATCTAACTCATATTATTAGCCATATTATTATTATATGATCGATAGAACGAGAATTACTCTACTCACTACTCTTAGTGTTATCAATCTAACTCATATTATTAGCCATATTATGCTTATATTATCGATAGAACGACAATTACTATACTTATTACTGTTATTATTATCAATCCAACTCATATTATTACCCGTATAATGCTGATATGATCGATAGAACGACAATTACTATACTTATTACTCTTATTATTATGAATCTAACTCATATTATTAGCCACATTATGCTTATATGATCGATAGAACTACAATTACTATACTCATTACTCTTATTATTATCAACCCAACTCATATTATTACCCATATTATGCTGATATGATCGATAGAACGACATTCACTATACTTATTACACTCACTATTATCAATCTACCTCATATTATTAACCATATTATGCTTATATGATCGATAGTACGACAATTACTATACTCATTGCTCTTATTATTATCAATCTAACTCATATTATTAACCATATTATGCAATTATGATCGAAAGAACGACAATTACTATACTTATTACACTTATTATTATCAATCTAACTCATATTATTAGCCATATTATGCTTATATGATCGATAGAACGACAATTACTATACTTATTACTCTTATTATTATCAATCTAACTCATATTATTAGCCATATTGTGATTACATGAGCGATAGAACGACAATTACTATATTTATTACACTCACTATTACCAATCTAACTCATATTATTAACCATATTATGCAGATATGATCGATAGAACGACAATTACTATACTCATTACTCTTATTATTATCAATCTAACTCATGCTATTAGCCATATTATGGTTATATGATCGATATAACGACAATTACTATACTTATTACTCTTATTAAGATCAATCTAACTCATATTATTAACCATATTATGCAGATATGATCGATAGAACGACAATTACTATACTTATTACTGCTATTATTATCAATCTAACTCATATTATTAGCCATATTATGCTTATATGATCGATGGAATGAGAATTACTGTACTCACTACTCTTAGTGTTATCACTCTAACTCATATTATTAGCCATATTATGCTTATATGATCGAGAGAACGACAATTACTATACTTATTACTCTTATTATTATCAATCTAACTCATATTATTCGCCATATTATGCTTAAATGATCGATAGAACGACGATTACTATACTTATTACTCTTATTATTATGAATCTTACTCATATTATTAGCCATATTATGCTTATATGATCGATAGAACTACAATTACTATACTCATTACTCTTATTATTATCAATCCAACTCATATTATTACCCATATTATGCTGATATGATCGATAGAACGACATTCACTATACTTATTACACTGACTATTATCAAGCTAACTCATATTATTAACCATGTTATGCAGATATGATCGATAGAACGACAATTACTATACTTATTACTCTTGTTATTATCATTCTAACTCATATTTTTAACCATATTAAGCAGATATGATCGATAGAGCTACAATTACTATACTCATTACTCTTATTATTATCAATCTAACTCATATTATTAGCCATATTATGCTTATATGATCGATAGAACGACAATTACTATACTTATTACACTTATTATTATCAATCTAACTCATATTATTAGCCATATTATGCTTGTATGATCGATAGAACGACAATTACTATACTTATTACTCTTATTATTATCAATCTAACTCATATTAATAGCCATATTGTGCTTATATGAGCGATAGAACGACAATTACTATATTTATTGCACTCACTATTATCAATCTAACTCACATTATTAGCCATATTATGCTTATATGATCGATAGTACGACAATTACTATACTCATTACTCTTATTATTATCAATCTAACTCATATTATTAACCATATTATGCAGATATGATCGATCGAACGACAATTACTATACTCTTTACACTTATTATTATCAATCTAACTCATATTATTAGCCATATTATGCTTATATGATCGATAGTACGACAATTACTATACTCATTGCTCTTATTATTATCAATCTAACTCATGTTATTAACCATATTATGCAATTATGATCGATAGAACGACAATTACTATACTTATTACACTTATTATTATCAATCTAACTCATATTATTAGCCATATTATGCTTATATGATCGATAGAACGACAATTACTATACTTATTACTCTTATTATTATCAATCTAACTCATATTATTAGCCATATTGTGATTACATGAGCGATAGAACGACAATTACTATATTTATTACACTCACTATTATCAATCTAACTCATATTATTAACCATATTATGCAGATATGATCGATAGAACGACAATTACTATACTCATTACTCTTATTATTATCAATCTAACTCATGCTATTAGCCATATTATGGTTATATGATCGATATAACGACAATTACTATACTTATTACTCTTATTATGATCAATCTAACTCATATTATTAACCATATTATGCAGATATGATCGATAGAACGACAATTACTATACTTATTACTCTTATTATTATCAATCTAACTCATATTATTAGCCATATTGTGCTTATATGATCGATAGAACGACAATTACTATACTTATTACTCTTATTATTATCAATCTAACTCATATTATTAGCCATATTATGCTTATATGATCGATAGAACGACAATTACTATACTTATTACTGTTATTATTATCAATCTAACTCATATTATTAGCCATATTATGCTTATATGATCGATAGAACGACAATTACTGTACTCACTACTCTTAGTATTATCAATCTAACTCATATTATTAGCCATATTATGCTTATATTATCGATAGAACGACAATTACTATACTTATTACTGTTATTATTATCAATCTAACTCATATTATTAGCCATATTGTGCTTATATGAGCGATAGAACGACAATTACTATATTTATTACACTCACTATTATCAATCTAACTCATATTATTAGCCATATTATGCTTATATGATCGATAGAACGAGAATTACTATACTCACTACTCTTAGTATTATCAATCTAACTCATATTATTAGCCATATTATGCTTATATTATCGATAGAACGACAATTACTATACTTATTACTGTTATTATTATCAATCTGACTCATATTATTAGCCATATTATGCTTAAATGACCGATAGAACGACAATTACTATACTTATTACTCTTATTATTATCAATCTAACTCATATTATTAGCCATATTATGCTTATATGATCGATAGAACGACAAATACTATACTTATTACTCTTATTATTATCAATCTAACTCATATTATTAAGCATATTATGCAGATATGATCGATAGACCTACAATTACTATACTCATTACTCTTATTATTATCAATCTAACTCATATTATTAGCCATATTATGCTTCAATGATCGATAGAACTACAATTACTATACTCATTACTCTTATTATTATCAGTCTAACTCATATTATTAGCCATATTATGCTTATATGATCGATAGAACGAGAATTACTGTACTCACTACTCTTAGTATTATCAATCTAACTCATATTATTAGCCATATTATGCTTATATTATCGATAGAACGACAATTACTATACTTATTACTGTTATTATTATCAATCTAACTCATATTATTAGCCATATTATGCTTATATTATCGGTAGAACGACAATTACTGTACTTATTACTGCTATTATTATCAATCTAACTCATATTATTAGCCATATTATGCTTATATGATCGATAGAACGACAATTACTATACTTATTACTCTTATTATTATCAATCTAACTCATATTATTAGCCATATTGTGCTTACATGAGCGATAGAACGACAATTACTATATTTATTACACTCACTATTATCAATCTAACTCATATTATTAGCCATATTATGCTTATATGATCGATAGAACGAGAATTACTATACTCACTACTCTTAGTATTATCAATCTAACTCATATTATTAGCCATATTATGCTTATATTATCGATAGAACGACAATTACTATACTTATTACACTTATTATTATCAATCTAACTCATATTATTAGCCATATTATGCTTATATGATCGATAGAACGACAATTACTATACTTATTACTCTTATTATTATCAATCTAACTCATATTATTAGCCATATTGTGATTACATGAGCGATAGAACGACAATTACTATATTTATTACACTCACTATTATCAATCTAACTCATATTATTAACCATATTATGCAGATATGATCGATAGAACGACAATTACTATACTCATTACTCTTATTATTATCAATCTAACTCATGCTATTAGCCATATTATGGTTATATGATCGATATAACGACAATTACTATACTTATTACTCTTATTATGATCAATCTAACTCATATTATTAACCATATTATGCAGATATGATCGATAGAACGACAATTACTATACTTATTACTCTTATTATTATCAATCTAACTCATATTATTAGCCATATTGTGCTTATATGATCGATAGAACGACAATTACTATACTTATTACTCTTATTATTATCAATCTAACTCATATTATTAGCCATATTATGCTTATATGATCGATAGAACGACAATGACTATACTTATTACTCTTATTATTATGAATCTAACTCATATTATTAGCCACATTATGCTTATATGATCGATAGAACTACAATTACTATACTCATTACTCTTATTATTATCAACCCAACTCATATTATTACCCATATTATGCTGATATGATCGATAGAACGACATTCACTATACTTATTACACTCACTATTATCAATCTAACTCATATTATTAACCATATTATGCAGATATGATCGATAGAACGACAATTACTATACTTATTACTCTTATTATTATCATTCTAACTCATATTATTAACCATATTATGCAGATATGATCGATAGAACTACAACTACTATACCCACTACTCTTATTATTATCAATCTAACTCACATTATTAGCCATATTATGCTTATATGATCGATAGAACGACAATTACTATACTTATTATTCTTATTTCTATCAACCCAACTCATATTATTCGCCATATTATGCTTAAATGATCGATAGAACGACAATTACTATACTTATTACTCTTATTATTATCAATCTAACTCATATTATTAGCCATATTGTGATTACATGAGCGATAGAACGACAATTACTATATTTATTACACTCACTATTATCAATCTAACTCATATTATTAACCATATTATGCAGATATGATCGATAGAACGACAATTACTATACTCATTACTCTTATTATTATCAATCTAACTCATGCTATTAGCCATATTATGGTTATATGATCGATATAACGACAATTACTATACTTATTACTCTTATTAAGATCAATCTAACTCATATTATTAACCATATTATGCAGATATGATCGATAGAACGACAATCACTGTACTTATTACTGCTATTATTATCAATCTAACTCATATTATTAGCCATATTATGCTTATATGATCGATGGAATGAGAATTACTGTACTCACTACTCTTAGTGTTATCACTCTAACTCATATTATTAGCCATATTATGCTTATATGATCGAGAGAACGACAATTACTATACTTATTACTCTTATTATTATCAATCTAACTCATATTATTCGCCATATTATGCTTAAATGATCGATAGAACGACGATTACTATACTTATTACTCTTATTATTATGAATCTTACTCATATTATTAGCCATATTATGCTTATATGATCGATAGAACTACAATTACTATACTCATTACTCTTATTATTATCAATCCAACTCATATTATTACCCATATTATGCTGATATGATCGATAGAACGACATTCACTATACTTATTACACTGACTATTATCAAGCTAACTCATATTATTAACCATATTATGCAGATATGATCGATAGAACGACAATTACTATACTTATTACTCTTGTTATTATCATTCTAACTCATATTTTTAACCATATTAAGCAGATATGATCGATAGAGCTACAATTACTATACTCATTACTCTTATTATTATCAATCTAACTCATATTATTAGCCATATTATGCTTATATGATCGATAGAACGACAATTACTATACTTATTACACTTATTATTATCAATCTAACTCATATTATTAGCCATATTATGCTTGTATGATCGATAGAACGACAATTACTATACTTATTACTCTTATTATTATCAATCTAACTCATATTAATAGCCATATTGTGCTTATATGAGCGATAGAACGACAATTACTATATTTATTGCACTCACTATTATCAATCTAACTCACATTATTAGCCATATTATGCTTATATGATCGATAGTACGACAATTACTATACTCATTACTCTTATTATTATCAATCTAACTCATATTATTAACCATATTATGCAGATATGATCGATCGAACGACAATTACTATACTCTTTACACTTATTATTATCAATCTAACTCATATTATTAGCCATATTATGCTTATATGATCGATAGTACGACAATTACTATACTCATTGCTCTTATTATTATCAATCTAACTCATGTTATTAACCATATTATGCAATTATGATCGATAGAACGACAATTACTATACTTATTACACTTATTATTATCAATCTAACTCATATTATTAGCCATATTATGCTTATATGATCGATAGAACGACAATTACTATACTTATTACTCTTATTATTATCAATCTAACTCATATTATTAGCCATATTGTGATTACATGAGCGATAGAACGACAATTACTATATTTATTACACTCACTATTATCAATCTAACTCATATTATTAACCATATTATGCAGATATGATCGATAGAACGACAATTACTATACTCATTACTCTTATTATTATCAATCTAACTCATGCTATTAGCCATATTATGGTTATATGATCGATATAACGACAATTACTATACTTATTACTCTTATTATGATCAATCTAACTCATATTATTAACCATATTATGCAGATATGATCGATAGAACGACAATTACTATACTTATTACTCTTATTATTATCAATCTAACTCATATTATTAGCCATATTGTGCTTATATGATCGATAGAACGACAATTACTATACTTATTACTCTTATTATTATCAATCTAACTCATATTATTAGCCATATTGTGCTTATATGAGCGATAGAACGACAATTACTATATTTATTACACTCACTATTATCAATCTAACTCATATTATTAGCCATATTATGCTTATATGATCGATAGAACGAGAATTACTATACTCACTACTCTTAGTATTATCAATCTAACTCATATTATTAGCCATATTATGCTTATATTATCGATAGAACGACAATTACTATACTTATTACTGTTATTATTATCAATCTGACTCATATTATTAGCCATATTATGCTTAAATGACCGATAGAACGACAATTACTATACTTATTACTCTTATTATTATCAATCTAACTCATATTATTAGCCATATTATGCTTATATGATCGATAGAACGACAAATACTATACTTATTACTCTTATTATTATCAATCTAACTCATATTATTAAGCATATTATGCAGATATGATCGATAGACCTACAATTACTATACTCATTACTCTTATTATTATCAATCTAACTCATATTATTAGCCATATTATGCTTCAATGATCGATAGAACTACAATTACTATACTCATTACTCTTATTATTATCAGTCTAACTCATATTATTAGCCATATTATGCTTATATGATCGATAGAACGAGAATTACTGTACTCACTACTCTTAGTATTATCAATCTAACTCATATTATTAGCCATATTATGCTTATATTATCGATAGAACGACAATTACTATACTTATTACTGTTATTATTATCAATCTAACTCATATTATTAGCCATATTATGCTTATATTATCGATAGAACGACAATTACTGTACTTATTACTGCTATTATTATCAATCTAACTCATATTATTAGCCATATTATGCTTATATGATCGATAGAACGACAATTACTATACTTATTACTCTTATTATTATCAATCTAACTCATATTATTAGCCATATTGTGCTTACATGAGCGATAGAACGACAATTACTATATTTATTACACTCACTATTATCAATCTAACTCATATTATTAGCCATATTATGCTTATATGATCGATAGAACGAGAATTACTATACTCACTACTCTTAGTATTATCAATCTAACTCATATTATTAGCCATATTATGCTTATATTATCGATAGAACGACAATTACTATACTTATTACACTTATTATTATCAATCTAACTCATATTATTAGCCATATTATGCTTATATGATCGATAGAACGACAATTACTATACTTATTACTCTTATTATTATCAATCTAACTCATATTATTAGCCATATTGTGATTACATGAGCGATAGAACGACAATTACTATATTTATTACACTCACTATTATCAATCTAACTCATATTATTAACCATATTATGCAGATATGATCGATAGAACGACAATTACTATACTCATTACTCTTATTATTATCAATCTAACTCATGCTATTAGCCATATTATGGTTATATGATCGATATAACGACAATTACTATACTTATTACTCTTATTATGATCAATCTAACTCATATTATTAACCATATTATGCAGATATGATCGATAGAACGACAATTACTATACTTATTACTCTTATTATTATCAATCTAACTCATATTATTAGCCATATTGTGCTTATATGATCGATAGAACGACAATTACTATACTTATTACTCTTATTATTATCAATCTAACTCATATTATTAGCCATATTATGCTTATATGATCGATAGAACGACAATGACTATACTTATTACTCTTATTATTATGAATCTAACTCATATTATTAGCCACATTATGCTTATATGATCGATAGAACTACAATTACTATACTCATTACTCTTATTATTATCAACCCAACTCATATTATTACCCATATTATGCTGATATGATCGATAGAACGACATTCACTATACTTATTACACTCACTATTATCAATCTAACTCATATTATTAACCATATTATGCAGATATGATCGATAGAACGACAATTACTATACTTATTACTCTTATTATTATCATTCTAACTCATATTATTAACCATATTATGCAGATATGATCGATAGAACTACAACTACTATACTCACTACTCTTATTATTATCAATCTAACTCATATTATTAGCCATATTATGCTTATATGATCGATAGAACGACAATTACTGTACTCACTACTCTTAGTATTATCAATCTAACTCATATTATTAGCCATATTATGCTTATATTATCGATAGAACGACAATTACTATACTTATTACTGTTATTATTATCAATCTAACTCATATTATTAGCCATATTATGCTTATATGATCGATAGAACGACAATTACTATACTTATTACTCTTATTATTATCAATCTAACTCATATTATTAGCCATATTGTGCTTATATGAGCGATAGAACGACAATTACTATATTTATTACACTCACTATTATCAATCTAACTCATATTATTAGCCATATTATGCTTATATGATCGATAGAACGAGAATTACTATACTCACTACTCTTAGTATTATCAATCTAACTCATATTATTAGCCATATTATGCTTATATTATCGATAGAACGACAATTACTATACTTATTACTGTTATTATTATCAATCTGACTCATATTATTAGCCATATTATGCTTAAATGACCGATAGAACGACAATTACTATACTTATTACTCTTATTATTATCAATCTAACTCATATTATTAGCCATATTATGCTTATATGATCGATAGAACGACAAATACTATACTTATTACTCTTATTATTATCAATCTAACTCATATTATTAACCATATTATGCAGATATGATCGATAGACCTACAATTACTATACTCATTACTCTTATTATTATCAATCTAACTCATATTATTAGCCATATTATGCTTCAATGATCGATAGAACTACAATTACTATACTCATTACTCTTATTATTATCAATCTAACTCATATTATTAGCCATATTATGCTTATATGATCGATAGAACGAGAATAACTGTACTCACTACTCTTAGTATTATCAATCTAACTCATATTATTAGCCATATTATGCTTATATTATCGATAGAACGACAATTACTATACTTATTACTGTTATTATTATCAATCTAACTCATATTATTAGCCATATTATGCTTATATTATCGATAGAACGACAATTACTGTACTTATTACTGCTATTATTATCAATCTAACTCATATTATTAGCCATATTATGCTTATATGATCGATGGAATGAGAATGACTGTACTCACTACTCTTAGTGTTATCACTCTAACTCATATTATTAGCCATATTATGCTTATATGATCGAGAGAACGACAATTACTATACTTATTACTCTTATTGTTATCAATCTAACTCGTATTATTAGCCATATTATGCTTATATGATCGATAGAACGACAAATACTATACTTATTACTCTTATTATTATCAATCTAACTCATATTATTAACCATATTATGCTAATATGATCGACAGAACGACAATTACTATACTTATTACACTCACTATTATCAATCTAACTCATATTATTAACCATATTAAGCAGATATGATCGATAGAGCTACAATTACTATACTCATTACTCTTATTATTATCAATCTAACTCATATTATTAGCCATATTATGCTTGTATGATCGATAGAACGACAATTACTATACTGATTACTCTTATTATTATCAATCTAACTCATATTATTAGCCATATTGTACTTATATGAGCGATAGAACGACAATTACTATATTTATTGCACTCACTATTATCAATCTAACTCACATTATTAGCCATATTATGCTTATATGATCGATAGTACGACAATTACTATACACATTACTCTTATTATTATCAATCTAACTCATATTATTAGCCATATTGTGATTACATGAGCGATAGAACGACAATTACTATATTTATTACACTCACTATTATCAATCTAACTCATATTATTAACCACATTATGCAGATATGATCGATAGAACGACAATTACTATACTCATTACTCTTATTATTATCAATCTAACTCATGCTATTAGCCATATTATGGTTATATGATCGATATAACGACAATTACTATACTTATTACTCTTATTATGATCAATCTGACTCATATTATTAACCATATTATGCAGATATGATCGATAGAACGACAATTACTATACTTATTACTCTTATTATTATCAATCTAACTCATATTATTAGCCATATTGTGCTTATATGATCGATAGAACGACAATTACTATACTTATTATTCTTATTTCTATCAACCCAACTCATATTATTCGCCATATTATGCTTAAATGATCGATAGAACGACGATTACTATACTTATTAGTCTTATTATTATGAATCTTACTCATATTATTAGCCATATTATGCTTATATGATCGATAGAACTACAATTACTATACTCATTACTCTTATTATTATCAATCCAACTCATATTATTACCCATATTATGCTGATATGATCGATAGAACGACATTCACTATACTTATTACACTCACTATTATCAATCTAACTCATATTATTAACCATATTATGCAGATATGATCGATAGAACGACGATTACTATACTCACTACCCTTAGTGTTATCAATCTAACTCATATTATTAGCCATATTATGCAGATATGATCGATAGAACGACAATTACTATACTCATTACTCTTATTATTATCAATCTAACTCGTGCTATTAGCCATATTATGGTTATATGATCGATATAACGACAATTACTATACTTATTACTGTTATTATTATGAATCTAACTCATATTATTAACCATATTATGCAGATATGATCGATAGAACTACAATTACTATACTCATTACTCTTATTATTATCTATCTAACTCATATTATTAGCCATATTATGCTTATATGATCGATAGAATGAGAATTACTATACTCACTACTCTTAGTATTATCAATCTAACTCATATTATTAGCCATATTATGCTTATATGATCGATAGAACGACAATTACTGTACTTATTACTCTTATTATTATCAATCCAACTCATATTATTAGCCATATTATGCTTATATGATCGATAGAACGAGAATTACTATACTCACTACCCTTAGTATTATCAATCGAACTCATATTATTAGCCATAGTATGCTTATATTATCGATAGAACGACAATTACTATACTTATTACTCTTATTATTATCAATCTAACTCGTATTATTAGCCATATTATGCTTATATGATCGATAGAACGACAAATACTATACTTACTACTCTTATTATTATCAATCTACCTCATATTATTGGCCATATTATGCTTATATGATCGATAGAACGACAATTACTATACTCACTACTCTTAGTATTATCAATCTAACTCATATTATTAGCCATATTATGCTTTTATGATCGATAGAACGAGAATTACTATACTCACTAATCTTAGTATTATCAATCTAACTCATATTATTAGCCATATTATGCAGATATGATCGATAGAACTACAATTACTATACTCATTACTCTTATTATTATCAATCTAACTCATATTATTCGCCATATTATGCTTATATGATCGATAGAACGACAATTACTATACTCACTACCCTTAGTGTTATCAATCTAACTCATATTATTAGCCATATTATGCAGATATGATCGATAGAACGACAATTACTATACTCATTACTCTTATTATTATCAATCTAACTCGTGCTATTAGCCATATTATGGTTATATGATCGATATAACGACAATTACTATACTTATTACTGTTATTATTATGAATCTAACTCATATTATTAACCATATTATGCAGATATGATCGATAGAACTACAATTACTATACTCATTACTCTTATTATTATCTATCTAACTCATATTATTAGCCATATTATGCTTATATGTTCGATAGAATGAGAATTACTATACTCACTACTCTTAGTATTATCAATCTGACTCATATTATTAGCCATATTATGCTTATATGATCGATAGAACGACAATTACTGTACTTATTACTCTTATTATTATCAATTCAACTCATATTATTAGCCATATTATGCTTTTATGATCGATAGAACGAGAATTACTATACTCACTAATCTTAGTATTATCAATCTAACTCATATTATTAGCCATATTATGCAGATATGATCGATAGAACTACAATTACTATACTCATTACTCTTATTATTATCAATCTAACTCATATTATTAGCCATATTATGCTTATATGATCGATAGAACGACAATTACTATACTCACTACCCTTAGTGTTATCAATCTAACTCATATTATTAGCCATATTATGCAGATATGATCGACAGAACGACAATTACTATACTCATTACTCTTATTATTATCAATCTAACTCGTGCTATTAGCCATATTATGGTTATATGATCGATATAACGACAATTACTATACTTATTACTGTTATTATTATGAATCTAAATCATATTATTAACCATATTATGCAGATATGATCGATAGAACTACAATTACTATACTCATTACTCTTATTATTATCTATCTAACTCATATTATTAGCCATATTATGCTTATATGTTCGATAGAATGAGAATTACTATACTCACTACTCTTAGTATTATCAATCTGACTCATATTATTAGCCATATTATGCTTATATGATCGATAGAACGACAATTACTGTACTTATTACTCTTATTATTATCAATTCAACTCATATTATTAGCCATATTATGCTTTTATGATCGATAGAACGAGAATTACTATACTCACTAATCTTAGTATTATCAATCTAACTCATATTATTAGCCATATTATGCAGATATGATCGATAGAACTACAATTACTATACTCATTACTCTTATTATTATCAATCTAACTCATATTATTAGCCATATTATGCTTATATGATCGATAGAACGACAATTACTATACTCACTACCCTTAGTGTTATCAATCTAACTCATATTATTAGCCATATTATGCAGATATGATCGACAGAACGACAATTACTATACTCATTACTCTTATTATTATCAATCTAACTCGTGCTATTAGCCATATTATGGTTATATGATCGATATAACGACAATTACTATACTTATTACTGTTATTATTATGAATCTAACTCATATTATTAACCATATTATGCAGATATGATCGATAGAACTACAATTACTATACTCATTACTCTTATTATTATCTATCTAACTCATATTATTAGCCATATTATGCTTATATGATCGATAGAATGAGAATTACTATACTCACTACTCTTAGTATTATCAATCTGACTCATATTATTAGCCATATTATGCTTATATGATCGATAGAACGACAATTACTGTACTTATTACTCTTATTATTATCAATCCAACTCATATTATTAGCCATATTATGCTTATATGATCGATAGAACGAGAATTACTATACTCACTACCCTTAGTATTATCAATCGAACTCATATTATTAGCCATAGTATGCTTATATTATCGATAGAACGACAATTACTATACTTATTACTCTTATTATTATCAATCTAACTCGTATTATTAGCCATATTATGCTTATATGATCGATAGAACGACAAATACTATACTTACTACTCTTATTATTATCAATCTACCTCATATTATTGGCCATATTATGCTTATATGATCGATAGAACGACAATTACTATACTCACTACTCTTAGTATTATCAATCTAACTCATATTATTAGCCATATTATGCTTTTATGATCGATAGAACGAGAATTACTATACTCACTAATCTTAGTATTATCAATCTAACTCATATTATTAGCCATATTATGCAGATATGATCGATAGAACTACAATTACTATACTCATTACTCTTATTATTATCAATCTAACTCATATTATTCGCCATATTATGCTTATATGATCGATAGAACGACAATTACTATACTCACTACCCTTAGTGTTATCAATCTAACTCATATTATTAGCCATATTATGCAGATATGATCGATAGAACGACAATTACTATACTCATTACTCTTATTATTATCAATCTAACTCGTGCTA
Source organism: Megachile rotundata (assembly GCF_050947335.1). Lineage (NCBI taxonomy): Eukaryota > Metazoa > Arthropoda > Insecta > Hymenoptera > Megachilidae > Megachile > Megachile rotundata. The sequence goes on along the minus strand of NW_027473515.1, from coordinate 129,686 downwards.
TTAGCCATATTATGGTTATATGATCGATATAACGACAATTACTATACTTATTACTGTTATTATTATGAATCTAACTCATATTATTAACCATATTATGCAGATATGATCGATAGAACTACAATTACTATACTCATTACTCTTATTATTATCTATCTAACTCATATTATTAGCCATATTATGCTTATATGTTCGATAGAATGAGAATTACTATACTCACTACTCTTAGTATTATCAATCTGACTCATATTATTAGCCATATTATGCTTATATGATCGATAGAACGACAATTACTGTACTTATTACTCTTATTATTATCAATTCAACTCATATTATTAGCCATATTATGCTTTTATGATCGATAGAACGAGAATTACTATACTCACTAATCTTAGTATTATCAATCTAACTCATATTATTAGCCATATTATGCAGATATGATCGATAGAACTACAATTACTATACTCATTACTCTTATTATTATCAATCTAACTCATATTATTAGCCATATTATGCTTATATGATCGATAGAACGACAATTACTATACTCACTACCCTTAGTGTTATCAATCTAACTCATATTATTAGCCATATTATGCAGATATGATCGACAGAACGACAATTACTATACTCATTACTCTTATTATTATCAATCTAACTCGTGCTATTAGCCATATTATGGTTATATGATCGATATAACGACAATTACTATACTTATTACTGTTATTATTATGAATCTAACTCATATTATTAACCATATTATGCAGATATGATCGATAGAACTACAATTACTATACTCATTACTCTTATTATTATCTATCTAACTCATATTATTAGCCATATTATGCTTATATGATCGATAGAATGAGAATTACTATACTCACTACTCTTAGTATTATCAATCTAACTCATATTATTAGCCATATTATGCTTATATGATCGATAGAACGACAATTACTGTACTTATTGCTCTTATTATTATCAATCCAACTCATATTATTAGCCATATTATGCTTATATGATCGATAGAACGAGAATTACTATACTCACTACCCTTAGTATTATCAATCGAACTCATATTATTAGCCATAGTATGCTTATATTATCGATAGAACGACAATTACTATACTTATTACTCTTATTATTATCAATCTAACTCGTATTATTAGCCATATTATGCTTATATGATCGATAGAACGACAAATACTATACTTACTACTCTTATTATTATCAATCTACCTCATATTATTGGCCATATTATGCTTATATGATCGATAGAACGACAATTACTATACTCACTACTCTTAGTATTATCAATCTAACTCATATTATTAGCCATATTATGCTTTTATGATCGATAGAACGAGAATTACTATACTCACTAATCTTAGTATTATCAATCTAACTCATATTATTAGCCATATTATGCAGATATGATCGATAGAACTACAATTACTATACTCATTACTCTTATTATTATCAATCTAACTCATATTATTCGCCATATTATGCTTATATGATCGATAGAACGACAATTACTATACTCACTACCCTTAGTGTTATCAATCTAACTCATATTATTAGCCATATTATGCAGATATGATCGATAGAACGACAATTACTATACTCATTACTCTTATTATTATCAATCTAACTCGTGCTATTAGCCATATTATGGTTATATGATCGATATAACGACAATTACTATACTTATTACTGTTATTATTATGAATCTAACTCATATTATTAACCATATTATGCAGATATGATCGATAGAACTACAATTACTATACTCATTACTCTTATTATTATCTATCTAACTCATATTATTAGCCATATTATGCTTATATGTTCGATAGAATGAGAATTACTATACTCACTACTCTTAGTATTATCAATCTGACTCATATTATTAGCCATATTATGCTTATATGATCGATAGAACGACAATTACTGTACTTATTACTCTTATTATTATCAATTCAACTCATATTATTAGCCATATTATGCTTTTATGATCGATAGAACGAGAATTACTATACTCACTAATCTTAGTATTATCAATCTAACTCATATTATTAGCCATATTATGCAGATATGATCGATAGAACTACAATTACTATACTCATTACTCTTATTATTATCAATCTAACTCATATTATTAGCCATATTATGCTTATATGATCGATAGAACGACAATTACTATACTCACTACCCTTAGTGTTATCAATCTAACTCATATTATTAGCCATATTATGCAGATATGATCGACAGAACGACAATTACTATACTCATTACTCTTATTATTATCAATCTAACTCGTGCTATTAGCCATATTATGGTTATATGATCGATATAACGACAATTACTATACTTATTACTGTTATTATTATGAATCTAACTCATATTATTAACCATATTATGCAGATATGATCGATAGAACTACAATTACTATACTCATTACTCTTATTATTATCTATCTAACTCATATTATTAGCCATATTATGCTTATATGATCGATAGAATGAGAATTACTATACTCACTACTCTTAGTATTATCAATCTGACTCATATTATTAGCCATATTATGCTTATATGATCGATAGAACGACAATTACTGTACTTATTACTCTTATTATTATCAATCCAACTCATATTATTAGCCATATTATGCTTATATGATCGATAGAACGAGAATTACTATACTCACTACCCTTAGTATTATCAATCGAACTCATATTATTAGCCATAGTATGCTTATATTATCGATAGAACGACAATGACTATACTTATTACTCTTATTATTATCAATCTAACTGGTATTATTAGCCATATTATGGTTAAATGATCGATAGAACGACAATTACTATACTTATTACTCTTATTATTATCAATCTAACTCGTATTATTAGCCATATTATGCTTATATGATCGATAGAACGACAAATACTATACTTACTACTCTTATTATTATCAATCTAACTCATATTATTAGCCATATTATGCTTATATGATCGATAGAACGACAATTACTATACACACTACTCTTAGTATTATCAATCTAACTCATATTATTAGCCATATTATGCTTATATGATCGATAGAACGAGAATTACTATACTCACTACTCTTAGTATTATCAATCTAACTCATATTATTAGCCATATTATGCTTATATGATCGATAGAACGACAATTACTATACTCACTACCCTTAGTATTATCAATCTACCTCATATTATTGGCCATATTATGCTTATATGATCGATAGAACGACAATTACTATACTCACTACTCTTAGTATTATCAATCTAACTCATATTATTAGCCATATTATGCTTTTATGATCGATAGAACGAGAATTACTATACTCACTACTCTTAGTATTATCAATCTAACTCATATTATTAGCCATATTATGGTTAAATGATCGATAGAACGACAATTACTATACTTATTACTCTTATTATTATCAATCTAACTCATACTATTAGCCATATTATGCAGATATGATCGATAGAACTACAATTACTATACTCATTACTCTTATTATTATCAATCTAACTCATATTATTAGCCATATTATGCTTAAATGATCGATAGAACGACAATTACTATACTTATTACTCTTATTATTATCAATCTAACTCATATTCTTAGCCATATTATGCTTATATGATCGATAGAACGACAATTACTATACTTATTACTCTTATTATTATCAATCTAACTCGTATTATTAGCCATATTATGCTTATATGATCGATAGAACGACAGATACTATACTTATTACTCTTATTATTATCAATCTAACTCATATTTTTAGCCATATTATGGGTAAATGATCGATAGAACGACAATTACTATACTTATTACTCTTATTATTATCAATCTAACTCGTATTATTAGCCATATTATGCTTATATGATCGATAGAACGACAAATACTATACTTACTACTCTTATTATTATCAATCTACCTCATATTATTGGCCATATTATGCTTATATGATCGATAGAACGACAATTACTATACTCACTACTCTTAGTATTATCAATCTAACTCATATTATTAGCCATATTATGCTTTTATGATCGATAGAACGACAATTACTATACTTATTACTGTTATTATTATCAATCTAACTCATATTATTAGCCACATTATGCTTATATGATCGATAGAACGACAATTACTATACTTATTACTCTTATTATTATCAATCTAACTCATATTATTAACCATATTATGCTAATATGATCGACGGAACGACAATTAGTATACATATTATTCTTATTTTTATCAACCCAACTCATATTATTCGCCATATTATGCTTAGCTGATCGATAGAACGACAATTACTATACTTATTACTCTTATTACTATGAATCTTACTCATATTATTAGCCATATCAAGCTTATATGATCGATAGAACTACAATTACTATACTAATTACTCTTATTATTATCAATCCAACTCATATTATTACCCATATTATGCTGATCTGATCGATAGAACGACAATCACTATACTTATTACACTCACTATTATCAATCTAACTCATATTATTAACCATATTATGCAGATATGATCGATAGAACGACAATTACTATACTTATTACTGTTATTATTATCAATCTAACTCATATTATTAGCCATATTATGCTTATATGATCGATAGAACGACAAATACTATACTTATTACTCTTATTATTATCAATCTAACTCATATTATTAACCATATTATGCAGATATGATCGATAGAAGTAAAATTACTATACTCATTACTCTTATTATTATCAATCTAACTCATATTATTAGCCATATTATGCAGATATGATCGATAGAACTACAATTACTATACTCATTACTCTTATTATTATCAATCTAACTCGTGCTATTAGCCATATTATGGTTATATGATCGATATAACGACAATTACTATACTTATTACTGTTATTATTATGAATCTAACTCATATTATTAACCATATTATGCAGATATGATCGATAGAACTACAATTACTATACTCATTACTCTTATTATTATCTATCTAACTCATATTATTAGCCATATTATGCTTATATGATCGATAGAATGAGAATTACTATACTCACTACTCTTAGTATTATCAATCTAACTCATATTATTAGCCATATTATGGGTAAATGATCGATAGAACGACAATTACTATACTTATTACTCTTATTATTATCAATCTAACTCGTATTATTAGCCATATTATGCTTATATGATCGATAGAACGACAAATACTATACTTACTACTCTTATTATTATCAATCTACCTCATATTATTGGCCATATTATGCTTATATGATCGATAGAACGACAATTACTATACTCACTACTCTTAGTATTATCAATCTAACTCATATTATTAGCCATATTATGCTTTTATGATCGATAGAACAACAATTACTATACTTATTACTGTTATTATTATCAATCTAACTCATATTATTAGCCATATTATGCTTATATGATCGATAGAACGACAATTACTATACTTATTACTCTTATTATTATCAATCTAACTCATATTATTAACCATATTATGCTAATATGATCGACGGAACGACAATTACTATACATATTATTCTTATTTTTATCAACCCAACTCATATTATTCGCCATATTATGCTTAACTGATCGATAGAACGACAATTACTATACTTATTACTCTTATTACTATGAATCTTACTCATATTATTAGCCATATCAAGCTTATATGATCGATAGAACTACAATTACTATACTAATTACTCTTATTATTATCAATCCAACTCATATTATTACCCATATTATGCTGATCTGATCGATAGAACGACAATCACTATACTTATTACACTCACTATTATCAATCTAACTCATATTATTAACCATATTATGCAGATATGATCGAGAGAACGAGAATTACTATACTCACTACTCTTAGTATTATCAATCTAACTCATATTATTAGCCATATTATACTTATATTATCGATAGAACGACAATTACTATACTTATTACTGTTATTATTATCAATCTGAATCAATATTATTAGCCATATTATGCTTAAATGACCGATAGAACCACAATTACTATACTTATTACTCTTATTATTATCAATCTTACTCATATTATTAGCCATATTATGCTTATATGATCGATAGAACGAGAATTACTATACTCACTACTCTTAGTATTATCAATCTAACTCATATTATTAGCCATATTATGCTCATATTATCGATAGAACGACAATTACTATACTTATTACTGTTATTATTATCAATCTAACTCATATTATTAGCCATATTATGCTTAAATGATCGATAGAACGACAATTACTATACTTATTGCTCTTATTATTATCAATCTAACTCGTATTATTAGCCATATTATGCTTATATGATCGATAGAACGACAGATACTATACTTATTACTCTTATTATTATCAATCTAACTCATATTATTAGCCATATTATGGGTAAATGATCGACGGAACGACAATTACTATACATATTATTCCTATTTTTATCAACCCAACTCATATTATTAGCCATATTATGCTTATATGATCGATAGAACGACAAATACTATACTTACTACTCTTATTATTATCAATCTAACTCATATTATTAGCCATATTATGCTTATATGATCGATAGAACGACAATTACTATACTCACTACTCTTAGTATTATCAATCTAACTCATATTATTAGCCATATTATGCTTATATGATCGATAGAACGAGAATTACTATACTCACTACTCTTAGTATTATCAATCTAACTCATATTATTAGCCATATTATACTTATATTATCGATAGAACGACAATTACTATACTTATTACTGTTATTATTATCAATCTGAATCAATATTATTAGCCATATTATGCTTAAATGACCGATAGAACCACAATTACTATACTTATTACTCTTATTATTATCAATCTAACTCATATTCTTAGCCATATTATGCTTATATGATCGATAGAACAACAAATACTAAACTTATTACTCTTATTATTATCAATCTAACTCATATTATTAACCATATTATGCAGATATGATCGATAGAACTACAATTACTATACTCATTACTCTTATTATTATCAATCTGACTCATATTATTAGCCATATTATGCTTAAATGATCGATAGAACGAGAATTACTATACTCACTAATCTTAGTATTATCAATCTAACTCATATTATTAGCCATATTATGCAGATATGATCGATAGAACTACAATTACTATACTCATTACTCTTATTATTATCAATCTAACTCATATTATTAGCCATATTATGCTTATATGATCGATAGAACGACAATTACTATACTCACTACCCTTAGTGTTATCAATCTAACTCATATTATTAGCCATATTATGCAGATATGATCGATAGAACGACAATTACTATACTCATTACTCTTATTATTATCAATCTAACTCGTGCTATTAGCCATATTATGGTTATATGATCGATATAACGACAATTACTATACTTATTACTGTTATTATTATGAATCTAACTCATATTATTAACCATATTATGCAGATATGATCGATAGAACTACAATTACTATACTCATTACTCTTATTATTATCTATCTAACTCATATTATTAGCCATATTATGCTTATATGATCGATAGAATGAGAATTACTATACTCACTACTCTTAGTATTATCAATCTAACTCATATTATTAGCCATATTATGGGTAAATGATCGATAGAACGACAATTACTATACTTATTACTCTTATTATTATCAATCTAACTCGTATTATTAGCCATATTATGCTTATATGATCGATAGAACGACAAATACTATACTTACTACTCTTATTATTATCAATCTACCTCATATTATTGGCCATATTATGCTTATATGATCGATAGAACGACAATTACTATACTCACTACTCTTAGTATTATCAATCTAACTCATATTATTAGCCATATTATGCTTTTATGATCGATAGAACAACAATTACTATACTTATTACTGTTATTATTATCAATCTAACTCATATTATTAGCCATATTATGCTTATATGATCGATAGAACGACAATTACTATACTTATTACTCTTATTATTATCAATCTAACTCATATTATTAACCATATTATGCTAATATGATCGACGGAACGACAATTACTATACATATTATTCTTATTTTTATCAACCCAACTCATATTATTCGCCATATTATGCTCAACTGATCGATAGAACGACAATTACTATACTTATTACTCTTATTACTATGAATCTTACTCATATTATTAGCCATATCAAGCTTATATGATCGATAGAACTACAATTACTATACTAATTACTCTTATTATTATCAATCCAACTCATATTATTACCCATATTATGCTGATCTGATCGATAGAACGACAATCACTATACTTATTACACTCACTATTATCAATCTAACTCATACTATTAACCATATTATGCAGATATGATCGATAGAACGACAATTACTATACTTATTACTCTTATTATTATCAATCTAACTCGTATTATTAGCCATATTATGCTTATATGATCGATAGAACGACAAATACTATACTTACTACTCTTATTATTATCAATCTAACTCATATTATTAGCCATATTATGCTTATATGATCGATAGAACGACAAATACTATAATTATTACTCTTATTATTATCAATCTAACTCGTATTATTAGCCATATTATGCTTATATAATCGATAGAACGACAGATACTATACTTATTACTCTTATTATTATCAATCTAACTCATATTATTAGCCATATTATGGGTAAATGATCGATAGAACGACAATTACTATACTTATTACTCTTATTATTATCAATCTAACTCGTATTATTAGCCATATTATGCTTATATGATCGATAGAACGACAAATACTAAACTTACTACTCTTATTATTATCAATCTACCTCATATTATTGGCCATATTATGCTTATATGATCGATAGAACGACAATTACTATGCTCACTACTCTTAGTATTATCAATCTAACTCATATTATTAGCCATATTATGCTTTTATGATCGATAGAACGACAATTACTATACTTATTACTGTTATTATTATCAATCTAACTCATATTATTAGCCATATTATGCTTATATGATCGATAGAACGACAATTACTATACTTATTACTCTTATTATTATCAATCTAACTCATATTATTAACCATATTACGCTAATATGATCGACGGAACGACAATTACTATACATATTATTCTTATTTTTATCAACCCAACTCATATTATTCGCCATATTATGCTTAACTGATCGATAGAACGACAATTACTATACTTATTACTCTTATTACTATGAATCTTACTCATATTATTAGCCATATTAAGCTTATATGATCGATAGAACTACAATTACTATACTCATTACTCTTATTATTATCAATCCAACTCATATTATTACCCATATTATGCTGATCTGATCGATAGAACGACATTCACTATACTTATTACACTCACTATTATCAATCTAACTCATATTATTAACCATATTATGCAGATATGATCGATAGAACGACAATTACTATACTTATTACTCTTATTATTATCAATCTAACTCGTATTATTAGCCATATTATGCTTATATGATCGATGGAACGACAAATACTATACTTACTACTCTTATTATTATCAATCTAACTCATATTATTAGCCATATTATGCTTATATGATCGATAGAACGACAATTACTATACTCACTACTCTTAGTATTATCAATCTAACTCATATTATTAGCCATATTATGCTTCTATGATCGATAGAACGAGAATTACTATACTCACTACTCTTAGTATTATCAATCTAACTCATATTATTAGCCATATTATGCTTATATTATCGATAGAACGACAATTACTATACTTATTACTGTTATTATTATCAATCTGACTCATATTATTAGCCATATTATGCTTAAATGACCGATAGAACCACAATTACTATACTTATTACTCTTATTATTATCAATCTAACTCATATTCTTAGCCATATTATGCTTATATGATTGATAGAACGACAAATACTATACTTATTACTCTTATTATTATCAATCTAACTCGTATTATTAGCCATATTATGCAGATATGATCGATAGAACTACAATTACTATACTCATTACTCTTATTATTATCAATCTAACTCATATTATTAGCCATATTATGCTTATATGATCGATAGAACGACAATTACTATACTCACTACCCTTAGTGTTATCAATCTAACTCATATTATTAGCCATATTATGCAGATATGATCGATAGAACGACAATTACTATACTCATTACTCTTATTATTATCAATCTAACTCGTGCTATTAGCCATATTATGGTTATATGATCGATATAACGACAATTACTATACTTATTACTGTTATTATTATGAATCTAACTCATATTATTCACCATATTATGCAGATATGATCGATAGAACTACAATTACTATACTCATTACTCTTATTATTATCTATCTAACTCATATTACTAGCCATATTATGCTTATATGATCGATAGAATGAGAATTACTATACTCACTACTCTTAGTAATATCAATCTAACTCATATTATTAGCCATATTATGCTTATATGATCGATAGAACGACAATTACTGTACTTATTACTCTTATTATTATCAATCCAACTCATATTATTAGCCATATTATGCTTATATGATCGATAGAACGAGAATTACTATACTCACTACCCTTAGTATTATCAATCGAACTCATATTATTAGCCATAGTATGCTTATATTATCGATAGAACGACAATTACTATACTTATTACTCTTATTATTATCAATCTAACTCATATTATTAGCCATATTATGGTTAAGTGATCGATAGAACGACAATTACTATACTTATAACTCTTATTATTATCAATCTAACTCGTATTATTAGCCATATTATGCAGATATGATCGATAGAACTACAATTACTATACTCATTACTCTTATTATTATCAATCTAACTCATATTATTAGCTATATTATGCTTATATGATCGATAGAACGACAATTACTATACTCACTACCCTTAGTGTTATCAATCTAACTCATATTATTAGCCATATTATGCTTTTATGATCGATAGAACGAGAATTACTATACTCACTAATCTTAGTGTTATCAATCTAACTCATATTATTAGCCATATTATGCAGATATGATCGATAGAACGACAATTACTATACTTATTACTCTTATTATTATCAATCTAACTCGTATTATTAGCCATATTATGCTTATATGATCGATAGAACGACAAATACTATACTTACTACTCTTATTATTATCAATCTACCTCATATTATTGGCCATATTATGTTTATATGATCGATAGAACGACAATTACTATACTCACTACTCTTAGTATTATCAATCTAACTCATATTATTAGCCATATTATGCTTTTATGATCGATAGAACGAGAATTACTATACTCACTAATCTTAGTATTATCAATCTAACTCATATTATTAGCCATATTATGCAGATATGATCGATAGAACTACAATTACTATACTCATTACTCTTATTATTATCAATCTAACTCATATTATTAGCCATATTATGCTTATATGATCGATAGAACGACAAATACTATACTTATTACTCTTATTATTATCAATCTAACTCATATTATTAACCATATTATGCAGATATGATCGATAGAACTACAATTACTATACTCATTACTCTTATTATTATCAATCTAACTCGTATTATTAGCCATATTATGCTTATATAATCGATAGAACGACAGATACTATACTTATTACTCTTATTATTATCAATCTAACTCGTATTATTAGCCATATTATGCTTATATGATCGATAGAACGACAAATACTATACTTACTACTCTTATTATTATCAATCTACCTCATATTATTGGCCATATTATGCTTATATGATCGATAGAACGACAATTACTATACATATTATTCTTATTTTTATCAACCCAACTCATATTATTCGCCATATTATGCTTAACTGATCGATAGAACGACAATTACTATACTTATTACTCTTATTACTATGAATCTTACTCATATTATTAGCCATATTAAGCTTATATGATCGATAGAACTACAATTACTATACTCATTACTCTTATTATTATCAATCCAACTCATATTATTACCCATATTATGCTGATCTGATCGATAGAACGACATTCACTATACTTATTACACTCACTATTATCAATCTACCTCATATTATTAACCATATTATGCAGATATGATCGATAGAACGACAATTACTATACTTATTACTCTTATTATTATCAATCTAACTCGTATTATTAGCCATATTATGCTTATATGATCGATAGAACGACAAATACTATACTTACTACTCTTATTATTATCAATCTAACTCATATTATTAGCCATATTATGCAGATATGATCGATAGAACGACAATTACTATACTCATTACTCTTATTATTATCAATCTAACTCGTGCTATTAGCCATATTATGGTTATATGATCGATATAACGACAATTACTATACTTACTACTCTTATTATTATCAATCTACCTCATATTATTGGCCATATTATGCTTATATGATCGATAGAACGACAATTACTATACTCACTACTCTTAGTATTATCAATCTAACTCATATTATTAGCCATATTATGCTTTTATGATCGATAGAACAACAATTACTATACTTATTACTGTTATTATTATCAATCTAACTCATATTATTAGCCATATTATGCTTATATGATCGATAGAACGACAATTACTATACTTATTACTCTTATTATTATCAATCTAACTCATATTATTAACCATATTATGCTAATATGATCGACGGAACGACAATTACTATACATATTATTCTTATTTTTATCAACCCAACTCATATTATTCGCCATATTATGCTTAACTGATCGATAGAACGACAATTACTATACTTATTACTCTTATTACTATGAATCTTACTCATATTATTAGCCATATCAAGCTTATATGATCGATAGAACTACAATTACTATACTAATTACTCTTATTATTATCAATCCAACTCATATTATTACCCATATTATGCTGATCTGATCGATAGAACGACAATCACTATACTTATTACACTCACTATTATCAATCTAACTCATATTATTAACCATATTATGCAGATATGATCGATAGAACGACAATTACTATACTTATTACTCTTATTATTATCAATCTAACTCGTATTATTAGCCATATTATGCTTATATGATCGATAGAACGACAAATACTATGCTTACTACTCTTATTATTATCAATCTAACTCATATTATTAGCCATATTATGCTTATATGATCGATAGAACGACAAATACTATACTTATTACTCTTATTATTATCAATCTAACTCATATTATTAACCATATTATGCAGATATGATCGATAGAACTACAATTACTATACTCATTACTCTTATTATTATCAATCTAACTCATATTATTAGCCATATTATGCTTAAATGATCGATAGAACTACAATTACTATACTCATTACTCTTATTATTATCAATCTAACTCATATTATTAGCCACATTATGCTTATATGATCGATAGAACGAGAATTACTATACTCACTACTCTTAGTATTATCAATCTAACTCATATTATTAGCCATATTATGCTTTTATGATCGATAGAACGACAATTACTATACTTATTACTGTTATTATTATCAATCTAACTCATATTATTAGCCATATTATGCTTAAATGATCGATAGAACGACAATTACTATAATTATTACTCTTATTATTATCAATCTAACTCGTATTATTAGCCATATTATGCTTATATAATCGATAGAACGACAGATACTATACTTATTACTCTTATTATTATCAATCTAACTCATATTATTAGCCATATTATGGGTAAATGATCGATAGAACGATAATTACTATACTTATTACTCTTATTATTATCAATCTAACTCGTATTATTAGCCATATTATGCTTATATGATCGATAGAACGACAAATACTATACTTACTACTCTTATTATTATCAATCTACCTCATATTATTGGCCATATTATGCTTATATGATCGATAGAACGACAATTACTATACTCACTACTCTTAGTATTATCAATCTAACTCATATTATTAGCCATATTATGCTTTTATGATCGATAGAACGACAATTACTATACTTATTACTGTTATTATTATCAATCTAACTCATATTATTAGCCATATTATGCTTATATGATCGATAGAACGAGAATTACTATACTCACTACTCTTAGTATTATCAATCTAACTCATATTATTAGCCATATTATGCTTATATTATCGATAGAACGACAATTACTATACTTATTACTGTTATTATTATCAATCTGACTCATACTATTAGCCATATTATGCTTAAATGACCGATAGAACCACAATTACTATACTTATTACTCTTATTATTATCAATCTAACTCATATTCTTAGCCATATTATGCTTATATGATCGATAGAACGACAAATACTATACTTATTACTCTTATTATTATCAATCTAACTCATATTATTAACCATATTATGCAGATATGATCGATAGAACTACAATTACTATACTCATTACTCTTATTATTATCAATCTACCTCATATTATTAGCCATATTATGCTTAAATGATCGATAGAACGAGAATTACTATACTCACTAATCTTAGTATAATCAATCTAACTCATATTATTAGCCATATTATGCAGATATGATCGATAGAACTACAATTACTATACTCATTACCCTTATTATTATCAATCTAACTCATATTATTAGCCATATTATGCTTATATGATCGATAGAACGACAATTACTATACTCACTACCCTTAGTGTTATCAATCTAACTCATATTATTAGCCATATTATGCAGATATGATCGATAGAACGACAATTACTATACTCATTACTCTTATTATTATCAATCTAACTCGTGCTATTAGCCATATTATGGTTATATGATCGATATAACGACAATTACTATACTTATTACTGTTATTATTATGAATCTAACTCGTATTATTAACCATATTATGCAGATATGATCGATAGAACTACAATTACTATACTCATTACTCTTATTATTATCAATCTAACTCATATTATTAGCCATATTATGCTTAAATGATCGATAGAACTACAATTACTATACTCATTACTCTTATTATTATCAATCTAACTCATATTATTAGCCATATTATGCTTATATGATCGATAGAACGAGAATTACTATACTCACTACTCTTAGTATTATCAATCTAACTCATATTATTAGCCATATTATGCTTAAATGATCGATAGAACTACAATTACTATACTCATTACTCTTATTATTATCAATCTAACTCATATTATTAGCCATATTATGCTTATATGATCGATAGAACGAGAATTACTATACTCACTACTCTTAGTATTATCAATCTAACTCATATTATTAGCCATATTATGCTCATATTATCGATAGAACGACAATTACTATACTTATTACTGTTATTATTATCAATCTAACTCATATTATTAGCCATATTATGCTTAAATGATCGATAGAACGACAATTACTATAATTATTACTCTTATTATTATCAATCTAACTCGTATTATTAGCCATATTATGCTTATATGATCGATAGAACGACAAATACTATACTTACTACTCTTATTATTATCAATCTACCTCATATTATTGGCCATATTATGCTTATATGATCGATAGAACGACAATTACTATACTCACTACTCTTAGTATTATCAATCTAACTCATATTATTAGCCATATTATGCTTTTATGATCGATAGAACGACAATTACTATACTTATTACTGTTATTATTATCAATCTAACTCATATTATTAGCCATATTATGCTTATATGATCGATAGAACGACAATTACTATACTTATTACTCTTATTATTATCAATCTAACTCATATTATTAACCATATTACGCTAATATGATCGACGGAACGACAATTACTATACATATTATTCTTATTTTTATCAACCCAACTCATATTATTCGCCATATTATGCTTAACTGATCGATAGAACGACAATTACTATACTTATTACTCTTATTACTATGAATCTTACTCATATTATTAGCCATATTAAGCTTATATGATCGATAGAACTACAATTACTATACTCATTACTCATATTATTATCAATCCAACTCATATTATTACCCATATTATGCTGATCTGATCGATAGAACGACATTCACTATACTTATTACACTCACTATTATCAATCTAACTCATATTATTAACCATATTATGCAGATATGATCGATAGAACGACAATTACTCTACTTATTACTCTTATTATTATCAATCTAACTCGTATTATTAGCCATATTATGCTTATATGATCGATGGAACGACAAATACTATACTTACTACTCTTATTATTATCAATCTAACTCATATTATTAGCCATATTATGCTTATATGATCGATAGAACGACAATTACTATACTCACTACTCTTAGTATTATCAATCTAACTCATATTATTAGCCATATTATGCTTATATGATCGATAGAACGAGAATTACTATACTCACTACTCTTAGTATTATCAATCTAACTCATATTCTTAGCCATATTATGCTTATATGATCGATAGAACGACAAATACTATACTTATTACTCTTATTATTATCAATCTAACTCATATTATTAACCATATTATGCAGATATGATCGATAGAACTACAATTACTATACTCATTACTCTTATTATTATCAATCTACCTCATATTATTAGCCATATTATGCTTAAATGATCGATAGAACGAGAATTACTATACTCACTAATCTTAGTATTATCAATCTAACTCATATTATTAGCCATATTATGCAGATATGATCGATAGAACTACAATTACTATACTCATTACTCTTATTATTATCAATCTAACTCATATTATTAGCCATATTATGCTTATATGATCGATAGAACGACAATTACTATACTCACTACCCTTAGTGTTATCAATCTAACTCATATTATTAGCCATATTATGCAGATATGATCGATAGAACGACAATTACTATACTCATTACTCTTATTATTATCAATCTAACTCGTGCTATTAGCCATATTATGGTTATATGATCGATATAACGACAATTACTATACTTATTACTGTTATTATTATGAATCTAACTCATATTATTCACCATATTATGCAGATATGATCGATAGAACTACAATTACTATACTCATCACTCTTATTATTATCTATCTAACTCATATTACTAGCCATATTATGCTTATATGATCGATAGAATGAGAATTACTATACTCACTACTCTTAGTAATATCAATCTAACTCATATTATTAGCCATATTATGCTTATATGATCGATAGAACGACAATTACTGTACTTATTACTCTTATTATTATCAATCCAACTCACATTATTAGCCATATTATGCTTATATGATCGATAGAACGACAATTACTATACTCACTACTCTTAGTATTATCAATCTAACTCATATTATTAGCCATATTATGCTTATATGATCGATAGAACGAGAATTACTATACTCACTACTCTTAGTATTATCAATCTAACTCATATTATTAGCCATATTATGCTTATATTATCGATAGAACGACAATTACTATACTTATTACTGTTATTATTATCAATCTGACTCATATTATTAGCCATATTATGCTTATATGATCGATAGAACGACAATTACTATACTCACTACCCTTAGTGTTATCAATCTAACTCATATTATTAGCCATATTATGCAGATATGATCGATAGAACGACAATTACTATACTCATTACTCTTATTATTATCAATCTAACTCGTGCTATTAGCCATATTATGGTTATATGATCGATATAACGACAATTACTATACTTATTACTGTTATTATTATGAATCTAACTCATATTATTCACCATATTATGCAGATATGATCGATAGAACTACAATTACTATACTCATCACTCTTATTATTATCTATCTAACTCATATTACTAGCCATATTATGCTTATATGATCGATAGAATGAGAATTACTATACTCACTACTCTTAGTAATATCAATCTAACTCATATTATTAGCCATATTATGCTTATATGATCGATAGAACGACAATTACTGTACTTATTACTCTTATTATTATCAATCCAACTCACATTATTAGCCATATTATGCTTATATGATCGATAGAACGACAATTACTATACTCACTACTCTTAGTATTATCAATCTAACTCATATTATTAGCCATATTATGCTTATATGATCGATAGAACGAGAATTACTATACTCACTACTCTTAGTATTATCAATCTAACTCATATTATTAGCCATATTATGCTTATATTATCGATAGAACGACAATTACTATACTTATTACTGTTATTATTATCAATCTGACTCATACTATTAGCCATATTATGCTTAAATGACCGATAGAACCACAATTACTATACTTATTACTCTTATTATTATCAATCTAACTCATATTCTTAGCCATATTATGCTTATATGATCGATAGAACGACAAATACTATACTTATTACTCTTATTATTATCAATCTAACTCATATTATTAACCATATTATGCAGATATGATCGATAGAACTACAATTACTATACTCATTACTCTTATTATTATCAATCTACCTCATATTATTAGCCATATTATGCTTAAATGATCGATAGAACGAGAATTACTATACTCACTAATCTTAGTATAATCAATCTAACTCATATTATTAGCCATATTATGCAGATATGATCGATAGAACTACAATTACTATACTCATTACCCTTATTATTATCAATCTAACTCATATTATTAGCCATATTATGCTTATATGATCGATAGAACGACAATTACTATACTCACTACCCTTAGTGTTATCAATCTAACTCATATTATTAGCCATATTATGCAGATATGATCGATAGAACGACAATTACTATACTCATTACTCTTATTATTATCAATCTAACTCGTGCTATTAGCCATATTATGGTTATATGATCGATATAACGACAATTACTATACTTATTACTGTTATTATTATGAATCTAACTCGTATTATTAACCATATTATGCAGATATGATCGATAGAACTACAATTACTATACTCATTACTCTTATTATTATCAATCTAACTCATATTATTAGCCATATTATGCTTAAATGATCGATAGAACTACAATTACTATACTCATTACTCTTATTATTATCAATCTAACTCATATTATTAGCCATATTATGCTTATATGATCGATAGAACGAGAATTACTATACTCACTACTCTTAGTATTATCAATCTAACTCATATTATTAGCCATATTATGCTTAAATGATCGATAGAACTACAATTACTATACTCATTACTCTTATTATTATCAATCTAACTCATATTATTAGCCATATTATGCTTATATGATCGATAGAACGAGAATCACTATACTCACTACTCTTAGTATTATCAATCTAACTCATATTATTAGCCATATTATGCTCATATTATCGATAGAACGACAATTACTATACTTATTACTGTTATTATTATCAATCTAACTCATATTATTAGCCATATTATGCTTAAATGATCGATAGAACGACAATTACTATAATTATTACTCTTATTATTATCAATCTAACTCGTATTATTAGCCATATTATGCTTATATAATCGATAGAACGACAGATACTATACTTATTACTCTTATTATTATCAATCTAACTCATATTATTAGCCATATTATGGGTAAATGATCGATAGAACGACAATTACTATACTTATTACTCTTATTATTATCAATCTAACTCGTATTATTAGCCATATTATGCTTATATGATCGATAGAACGACAAATACTATACTTACTACTCTTATTTTTATCAATCTACCTCATATTATTGGCCATATTATGCTTATATGATCGATAGAACGACAATTACTATACTCACTACTCTTAGTATTATCAATCTAACTCATATTATTAGCCATATTATGCTTTTATGATCGATAGAACGACAATTACTATACTTATTACTGTTATTATTATCAATCTAACTCATATTATTAGCCATATTATGCTTATATGATCGATAGAACGACAATTACTATACTTATTACTCTTATTATTATCAATCTAACTCATATTATTAACCATATTACGCTAATATGATCGACGGAACGACAATTACTATACATATTATTCTTATTTTTATCAACCCAACTCATATTATTCGCCATATTATGCTTAACTGATCGATAGAACGACAATTACTATACTTATTACTCTTATTACTATGAATCTTACTCATATTATTAGCCATATTAAGCTTATATGATCGATAGAACTACAATTACTATACTCATTACTCATATTATTATCAATCCAACTCATATTATTACCCATATTATGCTGATCTGATCGATAGAACGACATTCACTATACTTATTACACTCACTATTATCAATCTAACTCATATTATTAACCATATTATGCAGATATGATCGATAGAACGACAATTACTCTACTTATTACTCTTATTATTATCAATCTAACTCGTATTATTAGCCATATTATGCTTATATGATCGATGGAACGACAAATACTATACTTACTACTCTTATTATTATCAATCTAACTCATATTATTAGCCATATTATGCTTATATGATCGATAGAACGACAATTACTATACTCACTACTCTTAGTATTATCAATCTAACTCATATTATTAGCCATATTATGCTTATATGATCGATAGAACGAGAATTACTATACTCACTACTCTTAGTATTATCAATCTAACTCATATTCTTAGCCATATTATGCTTATATGATCGATAGAACGACAAATACTATGCTTATTACTCTTATTATTATCAATCTAACTCATATTATTAACCATATTATGCAGATATGATCGATAGAACTACAATTACTATACTCATTACTCTTATTATTATCAATCTACCTCATATTATTAGCCATATTATGCTTAAATGATCGATAGAACGAGAATTACTATACTCACTAATCTTAGTATTATCAATCTAACTCATATTATTAGCCATATTATGCAGATATGATCGATAGAACTACAATTACTATACTCATTACTCTTATTATTATCAATCTAACTCATATTATTAGCCATATTATGCTTATATGATCGATAGAACGACAATTACTATACTCACTACCCTTAGTGTTATCAATCTAACTCATATTATTAGCCATATTATGCAGATATGATCGATAGAACGACAATTACTATACTCATTACTCTTATTATTATCAATCTAACTCGTGCTATTAGCCATATTATGGTTATATGATCGATATAACGACAATTACTATACTTATTACTGTTATTATTATGAATCTAACTCATATTATTCACCATATTATGCAGATATGATCGATAGAACTACAATTACTATACTCATCACTCTTATTATTATCTATCTAACTCATATTACTAGCCATATTATGCTTATATGATCGATAGAATGAGAATTACTATACTCACTACTCTTAGTAATATCAATCTAACTCATATTATTAGCCATATTATGCTTATATGATCGATAGAACGACAATTACTGTACTTATTACTCTTATTATTATCAATCCAACTCATATTATTAGCCATATTATGCTTATATGATCGATAGAACGACAATTACTATACTCACTACTCTTAGTATTATCAATCTAACTCATATTATTAGCCATATTATGCTTATATGATCGATAGAACGAGAATTACTATACTCACTACTCTTAGTATTATCAATATAACTCATATTATTAGCCATATTATGCTTATATTATCGATAGAACGACAATTACTATACTTATTACTGTTATTATTATCAATCTGACTCATACTATTAGCCATATTATGCTTAAATGACCGATAGAACCACAATTACTATACTTATTACTCTTATTATTATCAATCTAACTCATATTCTTAGCCATATTATGCTTATATGATCGATAGAACGACAAATACTATACTTATTACTCTTATTATTATCAATCTAACTCATATTATTAACCATATTATGCAGATATGATCGATAGAACTACAATTACTATACTCATTACTCTTATTATTATCAATCTACCTCATATTATTAGCCATATTATGCTTAAATGATCGATAGAACGAGAATTACTATACTCACTAATCTTAGTATAATCAATCTAACTCATATTATTAGCCATATTATGCAGATATGATCGATAGAACTACAATTACTATACTCATTACCCTTATTATTATCAATCTAACTCATATTATTAGCCATATTATGCTTATATGATCGATAGAACGACAATTACTATACTCACTACCCTTAGTGTTATCAATCTAACTCATATTATTAGCCATATTATGCAGATATGATCGATAGAACGACAATTACTATACTCATTACTCTTATTATTATCAATCTAACTCGTGCTATTAGCCATATTATGGTTATATGATCGATATAACGACAATTACTATACTTATTACTGTTATTATTATGAATCTAACTCGTATTATTAACCATATTATGCAGATATGATCGATAGAACTACAATTACTATACTCATTACTCTTATTATTATCAATCTAACTCATATTATTAGCCATATTATGCTTAAATGATCGATAGAACTACAATTACTATACTCATTACTCTTATTATTATCAATCTAACTCATATTATTAGCCATATTATGCTTATATGATCGATAGAACGAGAATTACTATACTCACTACTCTTAGTATTATCAATCTAACTCATATTATTAGCCATATTATGCTTAAATGATCGATAGAACTACAATTACTATACTCATTACTCTTATTATTATCAATCTAACTCATATTATTAGCCATATTATGCTTATATGATCGATAGAACGAGAATTACTATACTCACTACTCTTAGTATTATCAATCTAACGCATATTATTAGCCATATTATGCTCATATTATCGATAGAACGACAATTACTATACTTATTACTGTTATTATTATCAATCTAACTCATATTATTAGCCATATTATGCTTAAATGATCGATAGAACGACAATTACTATAATTATTACTCTTATTATTATCAATCTAACTCGTATTATTAGCCATATTATGCTTATATAATCGATAGAACGACAGATACTATACTTATTACTCTTATTATTATCAATCTAACTCATATTATTAGCCATATTATGGGTAAATGATCGATAGAACGACAATTACTATACTTATTACTCTTATTATTATCAATCTAACTCGTATTATTAGCCATATTATGCTTATATGATCGATAGAACGACAAATACTATACTTACTACTCTTATTTTTATCAATCTACCTCATATTATTGGCCATATTATGCTTATATGATCGATAGAACGACAATTACTATACTCACTACTCTTAGTATTATCAATCTAACTCATATTATTAGCCATATTATGCTTTTATGATCGATAGAACGACAATTACTATACTTATTACTGTTATTATTATCAATCTAACTCATATTATTAGCCATATTATGCTTATATGATCGATAGAACGACAATTACTATACTTATTACTCTTATTATTATCAATCTAACTCATATTATTAACCATATTACGCTAATATGATCGACGGAACGACAATTACTATACATATTATTCTTATTTTTATCAACCCAACTCATATTATTCGCCATATTATGCTTAACTGATCGATAGAACGACAATTACTATACTTATTACTCTTATTACTATGAATCTTACTCATATTATTAGCCATATTAAGCTTATATGATCGATAGAACTACAATTACTATACTCATTACTCTTATTATTATCAATCCAACTCATATTATTACCCATATTATGCTGATCTGATCGATAGAACGACATTCACTATACTTATTACACTCACTATTATCAATCTAACTCATATTATTAACCATATTATGCAGATATGATCGATAGAACGACAATTACTCTACTTATTACTCTTATTATTATCAATCTAACTCGTATTATTAGCCATATTATGCTTATATGATCGATGCAACGACAAATACTATACTTACTACTCTTATTATTATCAATCTAACTCATATTATTAGCCATATTATGCTTATATGATCGATAGAACGACAATTACTATACTCACTACTCTTAGTATTATCAATCTAACTCATATTATTAGCCATATTATGCTTATATGATCGATAGAACGAGAATTACTATACTCACTACTCTTAGTATTATCAATCTAACTCATATTCTTAGCCATATTATGCTTATATGATCGATAGAACGACAAATACTATACTTATTACTCTTATTATTATCAATCTAACTCATATTATTAACCATATTATGCAGATATGATCGATAGAACTACAATTACTATACTCATTACTCTTATTATTATCAATCTACCTCATATTATTAGCCATATTATGCTTAAATGATCGATAGAACGAGAATTACTATACTCACTAATCTTAGTATTATCAATCTAACTCATATTATTAGCCATATTATGCAGATATGATCGATAGAACTACAATTACTATACTCATTACTCTTATTATTATCAATCTAACTCATATTATTAGCCATATTATGCTTATATGATCGATAGAACGACAATTACTATACTCACTACCCTTAGTGTTATCAATCTAACTCATATTATTAGCCATATTATGCAGATATGATCGATAGAACGACAATTACTATACTCATTACTCTTATTATTATCAATCTAACTCGTGCTATTAGCCATATTATGGTTATATGATCGATATAACGACAATTACTATACTTATTACTGTTATTATTATGAATCTAACTCATATTATTCACCATATTATGCAGATATGATCGATAGAACTACAATTACTATACTCATCACTCTTATTATTATCTATCTAACTCATATTACTAGCCATATTATGCTTATATGATCGATAGAATGAGAATTACTATACTCACTACTCTTAGTAATATCAATCTAACTCATATTATTAGCCATATTATGCTTATATGATCGATAGAACGACAATTACTGTACTTATTACTCTTATTATTACCAATCCAACTCATATTATTAGCCATATTATGCTTATATGATCGATAGAACGAGAATTACTATACTCACTACCCTTAGTATTATCAATCGAACTCATATTATTAGCCATAGTATGCTTATATTATCGATAGAACGACAATTACTATACTTATTACTCTTATTATTATCAATCTAACTCATGTTATTAGCCATATTATGGTTAAGTGATCGATAGAACGACAATTACTATACTTATTACTCTTATTATTATCAATCTAACTCGTATTATTAGCCATATTATGCAGATATGATCGATAGAACTACAATTACTATACTCATTACTCTTATTATTATCAATCTAACTCATATTATTAGCCATATTATGCTTATATGATCGATAGAACGACAATTACTATACTCACTACCCTTAGTGTTATCAATCTAACTCATATTATTAGCCATATTATGCTTTTATGATCGATAGAACGAGAATTACTATACTCACTAATCTTAGTGTTATCAATCTAACTCATATTATTAGCCATATTATGCAGATATGATCGATAGAACGACAATTACTATACTTATTACTCTTATTATTATCAATCTAACTCGTATTATTAGCCATATTATGCTTATATGATCGATAGAACGACAAATACTAAACTTACTACTCTTATTATTATCAATCTACCTCATATTATTGGCCATATTATGCTTATATGATCGATAGAACGACAATTACTATACTCACTACTCTTAGTATTATCAATCTAACTCATATTATTAGCCATATTATGCTTTTATGATCGATAGAACGACAATTACTATACTTATTACTGTTATTATTATCAATCTAACTCATATTATTAGCCATATTATGCTTATATGATCGATAGAACGACAATTACTATACTTATTACTCTTATTATTATCAATCTAACTCATATTATTAACCATATTACGCTAATATGATCGACGGAACGACAATTACTATACATATTATTCTTATTTTTATCAACCCAACTCATATTATTCGCCATATTATGCTTAACTGATCGATAGAACGACAATTACTATACTTATTACTCTTATTACTATGAATCTTACTCATATTATTAGCCATATTAAGCTTATATGATCGATAGAACTACAATTACTATACTCATTACTCTTATTATTATCAATCCAACTCATATTATTACCCATATTATGCTGATCTGATCGATAGAACGACATTCACTATACTTATTACACTCACTATTATCAATCTAACTCATATTATTAACCATATTATGCAGATATGATCGATAGAACGACAATTACTATACTTATTACTCTTATTATTATCAATCTAACTCGTATTATTAGCCATATTATGCTTATATGATCGATGGAACGACAAATACTATACTTACTACTCTTATTATTATCAATCTAACTCATATTATTAGCCATATTATGCTTATATGATCGATAGAACGACAATTACTATACTCACTACTCTTAGTATTATCAATCTAACTCATATTATTAGCCATATTATGCTTCTATGATCGATAGAACGAGAATTACTATACTCACTACTCTTAGTATTATCAATCTAACTCATATTATTAGCCATATTATGCTTATATTATCGATAGAACGACAATTACTATACTTATTACTGTTATTATTATCAATCTGACTCATATTATTAGCCATATTATGCTTAAATGACCGATAGAACCACAATTACTATACTTATTACTCTTATTATTATCAATCTAACTCATATTCTTAGCCATATTATGCTTATATGATCGATAGAACGACAAATACTATACTTATTACTCTTATTATTATCAATCTAACTCGTATTATTAGCCATATTATGCAGATATGATCGATAGAACTACAATTACTATACTCATTACTCTTATTATTATCAATCTAACTCATATTATTAGCCATATTATGCTTATATGATCGATAGAATGAGAATTACTATACTCACTACTCTTAGTAATATCAATCTAACTCATATTATTAGCCATATTATGCTTATATGATCGATAGAACGACAATTACTGTACTTATTACTCTTATTATTATCAATCCAACTCATATTATTAGCCATATTATGCTTATATGATCGATAGAACGAGAATTACTATACTCACTACCCTTAGTATTATCAATCGAACTCATATTATTAGCCATAGTATGCTTATATTATCGATAGAACGACAATTACTATACTTATTACTCTTATTATTATCAATCTAACTCATATTATTAGCCATATTATGGTTAAGTGATCGATAGAACGACAATTACTATACTTATAACTCTTATTATTATCAATCTAACTCGTATTATTAGCCATATTATGCAGATATGATCGATAGAACTACAATTACTATACTCATTACTCTTATTATTATCAATCTAACTCATATTATTAGCCATATTATGCTTATATGATCGATAGAACGACAATTACTATACTCACTACCCTTAGTGTTATCAATCTAACTCATATTATTAGCCATATTATGCTTTTATGATCGATAGAACGAGAATTACTATACTCACTAATCTTAGTGTTATCAATCTAACTCATATTATTAGCCATATTATGCAGATATGATCGATAGAACGACAATTACTATACTTATTACTCTTATTATTATCAATCTAACTCGTATTATTAGCCATATTATGCTTATATGATCGATAGAACGACAAATACTATACTTACTACTCTTATTATTATCAATCTACCTCATATTATTGGCCATATTATGTTTATATGATCGATAGAACGACAATTACTATACTCACTACTCTTAGTATTATCAATCTAACTCATATTATTAGCCATATTATGCTTTTATGATCGATAGAACGAGAATTACTATACTCACTAATCTTAGTATTATCAATCTAACTCATATTATTAGCCATATTATGCAGATATGATCGATAGAACTACAATTACTATACTCATTACTCTTATTATTATCAATCTAACTCATATTATTAGCCATATTATGCTTATATGATCGATAGAACGACAAATACTATACTTATTACTCTTATTATTATCAATCTAACTCATATTATTAACCATATTATGCAGATATGATCGATAGAACTACAATTACTATACTCATTACTCTTATTATTATCAATCTAACTCATATTATTAGCCATATTATGCTTAAATGATCGATAGAACGACAATTACTATACTTATTACTCTTATTATTATCAATCTAACTCGTATTATTAGCCATATTATGCTTATATAATCGATAGAACGACAGATACTATACTTATTACTCTTATTATTATCAATCTACCTCATATTATTGGCCATATTATGTTTATATGATCGATAGAACGACAATTACTATACTCACTACTCTTAGTATTATCAATCTAACTCATATTATTAGCCATATTATGCTTTTATGATCGATAGAACGAGAATTACTATACTCACTAATCTTAGTATTATCAATCTAACTCATATTATTAGCCATATTATGCAGATATGATCGATAGAACTACAATTACTATACTCATTACTCTTATTATTATCAATCTAACTCATATTATTAGCCATATTATGCTTATATGATCGATAGAACGACAAATACTATACTTATTACTCTTATTATTATCAATCTAACTCATATTATTAACCATATTATGCAGATATGATCGATAGAACTACAATTACTATACTCATTACTCTTATTATTATCAATCTAACTCATATTATTAGCCATATTATGCTTAAATGATCGATAGAACGACAATTACTATACTTATTACTCTTATTATTATCAATCTAACTCGTATTATTAGCCATATTATGCTTATATAATCGATAGAACGACAGATACTATACTTATTACTCTTATTATTATCAATCTAACTCATATTATTAGCCATATTATGGGTAAATGATCGATAGAACGACAATTACTATACTTATTACTCTTATTATTATCAATCTAACTCGTATTATTAGCCATATTATGCTTATATGATCGATAGAACGACAAATACTATACTTACTACTCTTATTATTATCAATCTACCTCATATTATTGGCCATATTATGCTTATATGATCGATAGAACGACAATTACTATACATATTATTCTTATTTTTATCAACCCAACTCATATTATTCGCCATATTATGCTTAACTGATCGATAGAACGACAATTACTATACTTATTACTCTTATTACTATGAATCTTACTCATATTATTAGCCATATTAAGCTTATATGATCGATAGAACTACAATTACTATACTCATTACTCTTATTATTATCAATCCAACTCATATTATTACCCATATTATGCTGATCTGATCGATAGAACGACATTCACTATACATATTATTCTTATTTTTATCAACCCAACTCATATTATTCGCCATATTATGCTTAACTGATCGATAGAACGACAATTACTATACTTATTACTCTTATTACTATGAATCTTACTTATATTATTAGCCATATCAAGCTTATATGATCGATAGAACTACAATTACTATACTAATTACTCTTATTATTATCAATCCAACTCATATTATTACCCATATTATGCTGATCTGATCGATAGAACGACAATCACTATACTTATTACACTCACTATTATCAATCTAACTCATATTATTAACCATATTATGCAGATATGATCGATAGAACGACAATTACTATACTTATTACTCTTATTATTATCAATCTAACTCGTATTATTAGCCATATTATGCTTATATGATCGATAGAACGACAAATACTATGCTTACTACTCTTATTATTATCAATCTAACTCATATTATTAGCCATATTATGCTTATATGATCGATAGAACGACAAATACTATACTTATTACTCTTATTATTATCAATCTAACTCATATTATTAACCATATTATGCAGATATGATCGATAGAACTACAATTACTATACTCATTACTCTTATTATTATCAATCTAACTCATATTATTAGCCATATTATGCTTAAATGATCGATAGAACTACAATTACTATACTCATTACTCTTATTATTATCAATCTAACTCATATTATTAGCCATATTATGATTATATGATCGATAGAACGAGAATTACTATACTCACTACTCTTAGTATTATCAATCTAACTCATATTATTAGCCATATTATGCTTTTATGATCGATAGAACGACAATTACTATACTTATTACTGTTATTATTATCAATCTAACTCATATTATTAGCCATATTATGCTTAAATGATCGATAGAACGACAATTACTATAATTATTACTCTTATTATTATCAATCTAACTCGTATTATTAGCCATATTATGCTTATATAATCGATAGAACGACAGATACTATACTTATTACTCTTATTATTATCAATCTAACTCATATTATTAACCATATTATGCAGATATGATCGATAGAACGACAATTACTCTACTTATTACTCTTATTATTATCAATCTAACTCGTATTATTAGCCATATTATGCTTATATGATCGATGGAACGACAAATACTATACTTACTACTCTTATTATTATCAATCTACCTCATATTATTAGCCATATTATGCTTATATGATCGATAGAACGACAATTACTATACTCACTACTCTTAGTATTATCAATCTAACTCATATTATTAGCCATATTATGCTTATATGATCGATAGAACGAGAATTACTATACTCACTACTCTTAGTATTATCAATCTAACTCATATTCTTAGCCATATTATGCTTTTATGATCGATAGAACGAGAATTACTATACTCACTAATCTTAGTATTATCAATCTAACTCATATTATTAGCCATATTATGCAGATATGATCGATAGAACTACAATTACTATACTCATTACTCTTATTATTATCAATCTAACTCATATTATTAGCCATATTATGCTTATATGATCGATAGAACGACAATTACTATACTCACTACCCTTAGTGTTATCAATCTAACTCATATTATTAGCCATATCATGCAGATATGATCGATAGAACGACAATTACTATACTCATTACTCTTATTATTATCAATCTAACTCGTGCTATTAGCCATATTATGGTTATATGATCGATATAACGACAATTACTATACTTATTACTGTTATTATTATGAATCTAACTCATATTATTAACCATATTATGCAGATATGGTCGATAGAACTACAATTACTATACTCATTACTCTTATTATTATCTATCTAACTCATATTATTAGCCATATTATGCTTATATGATCGATAGAATGAGAATTACTATACTCACTACTCTTAGTAATATCAATCTAACTCATATTATTAGCCATATTATGCTTGTATGATCGATAGAACGACAATTACTGTACTTATTACTCTTATTATTATCAATCCAACTCATATTATTAGCCATATTATGCTTATATGATCGATAGAACGAGAATTACTATACTCACTACCCTTAGTATTATCAA
Organism: Megachile rotundata; assembly: GCF_050947335.1. Taxonomy (NCBI): domain Eukaryota; kingdom Metazoa; phylum Arthropoda; class Insecta; order Hymenoptera; family Megachilidae; genus Megachile; species Megachile rotundata. Next base: position 97,992 of record NW_027473515.1, on the reverse strand, counting down.
TCGAACTCATATTATTAGCCATAGTATGCTTATATTATCGATAGAACGACAATTACTATACTTATTACTCTTATTCTTATCAATCTAACTCATATTATTAGCCATATTATGGTTAAGTGATCGATAGAACGACAATTACTATACTTATTACTCTTATTATTATCAATCTAACTCGTATTATTAGCCATATTATGCTTATATGATCGATAGAACGACAAATACTATACTTACTACTCTTATTATTATCAATCTAACTCATATTATTAGCCATATTATGCTTATATGATCGATAGAACGACAATTACTATACTCACTACTCTTAGTATTATCAATCTAACTCATATTATTAGCCATATTATGCTTATATGATCGATAGAACGAGAATTACTATACTCACTACTGTTAGTATTATCAATCTAACTCATATTATTAGCCATATTATGCTTTTATGATCGATAGAACGAGAATTACTATACTCACTACTCTTAGTATTATCAATCTAACTCATATTATTAGCCATATTATGCAGATATGATCGATAGAACTACAATTACTATACTCATTACTCTTATTATTATCAATCTAACTCATATTATTAGCCATATTATGCTTATATGATCGATAGAACGACAATTACTATACACACTACCCTTAGTATTATCAATCTAACTCATATTATTAGCCATATTATGCAGATATGATCGATAGAACGACAATTACTATACTCATTACTCTTATTATTATCAATCTAACTCGTGCTATTAGCCATATTATGGTTATATGATCGATATAACGACAATTACTATACTTATTACTGTTATTATTATGAATCTAACTCATATTATTAACCATATTATGCAGATATGATCGATAGAACTACAATTACTATACTCATTACTCTTATTATTATCTATCTAACTCATATTATTAGCCATATTATGCTTATATGATCGATAGAATGAGAATTACTATACTCACTACTCTTAGTATTATCAATCTAACTCATATTATTAGCCATATTATGCTTATATGATCGATAGAACGACAGTTACTATACTTATTACTCTTATTATTATCAATCCAACTCATATTATTAGCCATATTATGCTTATATGATCGATAGAACGAGAATTACTATACTCACTACCCTTAGTATTATCAATCTAACTCATATTATTAGCCATATTATGCTTATATGATCGATAGAACGACAATTACTATACTCACTACTCTTAGTATTATCAATCTAACTCATATTATTAGCCATATTATGCTTATATGATCGATAGAACGACAAATACTATACTTATTACTCTTATTATTATCTATCTAACTCATATTATTAACCATATTATGCAGATATGATCGATAGAACTACAATTACTATAATCATTACTCTTATTATTATCAATCTAACTCATATTATTAGCCATATTATGCTTATATGATCGATAGAACGAGAATTACTATACTCACTACTCTTAGTATTATCAATCTGACTCATATTATTAGACATATTATGCTTAAATGACCGATAGAACCACAATTACTATACTTATTACTCTTATTATTATCAATCTAACTCATATTCTTAGCCATATTACGCTTATATGATCGATAGAACGACAAATACTATACTTATTACTCTTATTCTTATCAATCTAACTCATATTATTAACCGTATTATGCAGATATGATCGATAGAACTACAATTACTATACTCATTAATCTTATTATTATCAATCTAACTCATATTATTAGCCATATTATGCTTAAATGATCGATAGAACTACAATTACTATACTCATTACTCTTATTATTATCAATCTAACTCATATTATTAGCCATATTATGCTTATATGATCGATAGAACGAGAATTACTATACTCACTACTCTTAGTATTATCAATCTAACTCATATTATTAGCCATATTATGCTTATATTATCGATAGCACGACAATTACTATACTTATTACTCTTATTATTATCAATCTAACTCATATTATTAGCCATATTATGGTTAAGTGATCGATAGAACGACAATTACTATACTTATTACTCTTATTATTATCAATCTAACTCGTATTATTAGCCATATTATGCAGATATGATAGATAGAACTACAATTACTATACTCATTACTCTTATTATTATCAATCTAACTCATATTATTAGCCATATTATGCTTATATGATCGATAGAACGACAATTACTATACTCACTACCCTTAGTGTTATCAATCTAACTCATATTATTAGCCATATTCTGCTTTTATGATCGATAGAACGAGAATTACTATACTCACTAATCTTAGTGTTATCAATCTAACTCATATTATTAGCCATATTATGCAGATATGATCGATAGAACGACAATTACTATACTTATTACTCTTATTATTATCAATCTAACTCGTATTATTAGCCACATTATGCTTATATGATCGATAGAACGACAAATACTATACTTACTACTCTTATTATTATCAATCTACCTCATATTATTGGCCATATTATGCTTATATGATCGATAGAACGACAATTACTATACTTATTACTCTTATTATTATCATTCTAACTCATATTATTAACCATATTATGCAGATATGATCGATAGAACTACAATTACTATACTCATTACTCTTATTATTATCAATCTAACTCATATTATTAGCCATATTATGCTTATATGATCGATAGAACGACAATTACTATACTCACTACTCTTAGTATTATCAATCTAACTCATATTATTAGCCATATTATGCTTATATTATCGATAGAACGACAATTACTATACTTATTACTGTTATTATTATCAATCTAACTCATATTATTAGCCATATTATGCTTATATGATCGATAGAACGACAATTACTATACTTATTACTCTTATTATTATCAATCTAACTCATATTATTAACCATATTATGCAGATATGATCGATCGAACGACAATTACTATACTTATTACACTTATTATTATCAATCTAACTCATATTATTAGCCATACTATGCTTATATGATCGATAGAACGACAATTACTATACTTATTACTCTTATTATTATCAATCTAACTCATGCTATTAGCCATATTATGCTTATATGATCGATAGAACGACAATTACTATACTCACTGCTCTTAGTATTATCAATCTAACTCATATTATTAGCCATATTATGCTTATATTATCGATAGAACGACAATTACTATACTTATTACTGTTATTATTATCAATCTAACTCATATTATTAACCATATTATGCAGATATGATCGATAGGACGACAATTACTATACTTATTACTCTTATTATTATCATTCTAACTCATATTATTAGCCATATTATGCTTATATGATCGATAGAACGACAATTACTATACTCACTACTCTTAGTATTATCAATCAAACTCATATTATTAGCCATATTATGCTTATATTATCGATAGAACGACAATTACTATACTTATTACTGTTATTATTATCAATCTAACTCATATTATTAGCCATATTATGCTTATATGATCGATAGAATGAGAATTACTATACTCACTACCCTTAGTATTATCAATCTAACTCATATTATTAACCATATTATGCAGATATGATCGATAGTACGACAATTACTATACTCATTACTCTTATTATTATCAATCTATCTCATATTATTAACCATATTATGCAGATATGATCGATCGAACGACAATTACTATACTTATTACACTTATTATTATCAATCTAACTCATATTATTAGCCATACTATGCTTATATGATCGATAGTACGACAATTACTATACTCATTGCTCTTACTATTACCAATCTAACTCATATTATTAACCATATTATGCAATTATGATCGATAGAACGACAATTACTATACTTATTACACTTATTATTATCAATCTAACTCATATTATTAGCCATATTATGCTTATATGATCGATAGAACTACAATTACTATACTCATTACTCTTATTATTATCAATCCAACTCATATTATTACCCGTATTATGCTGATATGATCGATAGAACGACATTCACTATACTTATTGCACTCACTATTATCAATCTAACTCATATTATTAACCATATTATGCAGATATGATCGATAGAACGACAATTACTATACTTATTACTCTTATTATTATCATTCTAACTCATATTATTAACCATATTATGCAGATATGATCGATAGAACTACAATTACTATACTCATTGCTCTTATTATTATCAATCTAACTCATATTATTAGCCATATTATGCTTATATTATCGATAGAACGACAATTACTATACTTATGACTCTTATTATTATCAATCTAACTCATATTATTAGCCATATTATGCTTATATGATCGATAGAACGACAATTACTATACTCACTACCCTTAGTATTATCAATCTAACTCATATTATTAGCCATATTATGCAGATATGATCGATAGAACGACAATTACTATACTCATTACTCTTATTATTATCAATCTAACTCGTGCTATTAGCCATATTATGGTTATATGATCGATATAACGACAATTACTATACTTATTACTGTTATTATTATGAATCTAACTCATATTATTAACCATATTATGCAGATATGATCGATAGAACTACAATTACTATACTCATTACTCTTATTATTATCAATCTAACTCATATTATTAGCCATATTATGCTTATATGATCGATAGAACGACAATTACTATACTCACTACTCTTAGTATTATCAATCTAACTCATATTATTAGCCATATTATGCTTATATTATCGATAGAACGACAATTACTATACTTATTACTGTTATTATTATCAATCTAACTCATATTATTAGCCATATTATGCTTATATGATCGATAGAACGACAATTACTATACTTATTACTCTTATTATTATCAATCTAACTCATATTATTAACCATATTATGCAGATATGATCGATCGAACGACAATTACTATACTTATTACACTTATTATTATCAATCTAACTCATATTATTAGCCATACTATGCTTATATGATCGATAGAACGACAATTACTATACTTATTACTCTTATTATTATCAATCTAACTCATGCTATTAGCCATATTATGGTTATATGATCGATATAACGACAATTACTATACTTATTACTCTTGTTATTATCAATCTAACTCATATTATTACCCATATTATGCAGATATGATCGATAGAAGGACATTCACTGTACTTATTACACTCACTATTATCAATCTAACTCATATTATTAACCATATTATGCAGATATGATCGATAGGACGACAATTACTATACTTATTACTCTTATTATTATCATTCTAACTCATATTATTAGCCATATTATGCTTATATGATCGATAGAACGACAATTACTATACTCACTACTCTTAGTATTATCAATCAAACTCATATTATTAGCCATATTATGCTTATATTATCGATAGAACGACAATTACTATACTTATTACTGTTATTATTATCAATCTAACTCATATTATTAGCCATATTATGCTTATATGATCGATAGAATGAGAATTACTATACTCACTACCCTTAGTATTATCAATCTAACTCATATTATTAACCATATTATGCAGATATGATCGATAGTACGACAATTACTATACTCATTACTCTTATTATTATCAATCTATCTCATATTATTAACCATATTATGCAGATATGATCGATCGAACGACAATTACTATACTTATTACACTTATTATTATCAATCTAACTCATATTATTAGCCATACTATGCTTATATGATCCATAGTACGACAATTACTATACTCATTGCTCTTACTATTACCAATCTAACTCATATTATTAACCATATTATGCAATTATGATCGATAGAACGACAATTACTATACTTATTACACTTATTATTATCAATCTAACTCATATTATTAGCCATATTATGCTTATATGATCGATAGAACTACAATTACTATACTCATTACTCTTATTATTATCAATCCAACTCATATTATTACCCGTATTATGCTGATATGATCGATAGAACGACATTCACTATACTTATTGCACTCACTATTATCAATCTAACTCATATTATTAACCATATTATGCAGATATGATCGATAGAACGACAATTACTATACTTATTACTCTTATTATTATCATTCTAACTCATATTATTAACCATATTATGCAGATATGATCGATAGAACTACAATTACTATACTCATTGCTCTTATTATTATCAATCTAACTCATATTATTAGCCATATTATGCTTATATGATCGATAGAACGACAATTACTATACTTATGACTCTTATTATTATCAATCTAACTCATATTATTAGCCATATTATGCTTATATGATCGATAGAACGACAATTACTATACTCACTACCCTTAGTATTATCAATCTAACTCATATTATTAGCCATATTATGCAGATATGATCGATAGAACGACAATTACTATACTCATTACTCTTATTATTATCAATCTAACTCGTGCTATTAGCCATATTATGGTTATATGATCGATATAACGACAATTACTATACTTATTACTGTTATTATTATGAATCTAACTCATATTATTAACCATATTATGCAGATATGATCGATAGAACTACAATTACTATACTCATTACTGTTATTATTATCTATCTAACTCATATTATTAGCCATATTATGCTTATATCATCGATAGAATGAGAATTACTATACTCACTACTCTTAGTATTATCAATCTAACTCATATTATTAGCCATATTATGCTTATATGATCGATAGAACGACAGTTACTATACTTATTACTCTTATTATTATCAATCCAACTCATATTATTAGCCATATTATGCTTATATGATCGATAGAACGAGAATTACTATACTCACTACCCTTAGTATTATCAATCTAACTCATATTATTAGCCATAGTATGCTTATATTATCGATAGAACGACAATTACTATACTTATTACTCTTATTATTATCAATCTAACTCATATTATTAGCCATATTATGGTTAAATGATCGATAGAACGACAATTACTATACTTATTACTCTTATTATTATCAATCTAACTCATATTATTAGCCATATTATGCTTATATGATCGATAGAACGACAATTACTATACTCACTACTCTTAGTATTATCAATCTAACTCATATTATTAGCCATATTATGCTTAAATGATCGATAGAACGACAATTACTATACTTATTGCTCTTATTATTATCAATCTAACTCGTATTATTAGCCATATTATGCTTATATGATCGATAGAATGACAATTACTATACTTATTACTCTTATTATTATCAATCTAACTCATATTATTAGCCATATTGTGCTTATATGAGCGATAGAACGACAATTACTATATTTATTGCACTCACTATTATCAATCTAACTCACATTATTAGCCATATTATGCTTATATGATCGATAGTACGACAATTACTATACTCATTACTCTTATTATTATCAATCTAACTCATATTATTAACCATATTATGCAGATATGATCGATCGAACGACAATCACTATACTTATTACACTCACTATTATCAATCTAACTCATATTATTAACCATATTATGCAGATATGATCGATAGAACGACAATTACTATACTTATTACTCCTATTATTATCAATCTAACTCGTATTATTAGCCATATTATGCTTATATGATCGATAGAACGACAAATACTATGCTTACTACTCTTATTATTATCAATCTAACTCATATTATTAGCCATATTATGCTTATATGATCGATAGAACGACAATTACTATACTCACTACCCTTAGTATTATCAATCTAACTCATATTATTAGCCATATTATGCAGATATGATCGATAGAACGACAATTACTATACTCATTACTCTTATTATTATCAATCTAACTCGTGCTATTAGCCATATTATGGTTATATGATCGATATAACGACAATTACTATACTTATTACTGTTATTATTATGAATCTAACTCATATTATTAACCATATTATGCAGATATGATCGATAGAACTACAATTACTATACTCATTACTCTTATTATTATCAATCTAACTCATATTATTAGCCATATTATGCTTATATGATCGATAGAACGACAATTACTATACTCACTACTCTTAGTATTATCAATCTAACTCATATTATTAGCCATATTATGCTTATATTATCGATAGAACGACAATTACTATACTTATTACTGTTATTATTATCAATCTAACTCATATTATTAGCCATATTATGCTTATATGATCGATAGAACGACAATTACTATACTTATTACTCTTATTATTATCAATCTAACTCATATTATTAACCATATTATGCAGATATGATCGATCGAACGACAATTACTATACTTATTACACTTATTATTATCAATCTAACTCATATTATTAGCCATACTATGCTTATATGATCGATAGAACGACAATTACTATACTTATTACTCTTATTATTATCAATCTAACTCATGCTATTAGCCATATTATGGTTATATGATCGATATAACGACAATTACTATACTTATTACTCTTGTTATTATCAATCTAACTCATATTATTACCCATATTATGCAGATATGATCGATAGAAGGACATTCACTGTACTTATTACACTCACTATTATCAATCTAACTCATATTATTAACCATATTATGCAGATATGATCGATAGGACGACAATTACTATACTTATTACTCTTATTATTATCATTCTAACTCATATTATTAGCCATATTATGCTTATATGATCGATAGAACGACAATTACTATACTCACTACTCTTAGTATTATCAATCAAACTCATATTATTAGCCATATTATGCTTATATTATCGATAGAACGACAATTACTATACTTATTACTGTTATTATTATCAATCTAACTCATATTATTAGCCATATTATGCTTATATGATCGATAGAATGAGAATTACTATACTCACTACCCTTAGTATTATCAATCTAACTCATATTATTAACCATATTATGCAGATATGATCGATAGTACGACAATTACTATACTCATTACTCTTATTATTATCAATCTATCTCATATTATTAACCATATTATGCAGATATGATCGATCGAACGACAATTACTATACTTATTACACTTATTATTATCAATCTAACTCATATTATTAGCCATACTATGCTTATATGATCGATAGTACGACAATTACTATACTCATTGCTCTTACTATTACCAATCTAACTCATATTATTAACCATATTATGCAATTATGATCGATAGAACGACAATTACTATACTTATTACACTTATTATTATCAATCTAACTCATATTATTAGCCATATTATGCTTATATGATCGATAGAACTACAATTACTATACTCATTACTCTTATTATTATCAATCCAACTCATATTATTACCCGTATTATGCTGATATGATCGATAGAACGACATTCACTATACTTATTGCACTCACTATTATCAATCTAACTCATATTATTAACCATATTATGCAGATATGATCGATAGAACGACAATTACTATACTTATTACTCTTATTATTATCATTCTAACTCATATTATTAACCATATTATGCAGATATGATCGATAGAACTACAATTACTATACTCATTGCTCTTATTATTATCAATCTAACTCATATTATTAGCCATATTATGCTTATATGATCGATAGAACGACAATTACTATACTTATGACTCTTATTATTATCAATCTAACTCATATTATTAGCCATATTATGCTTATATGATCGATAGAACGACAATTACTATACTCACTACCCTTAGTATTATCAATCTAACTCATATTATTAGCCATATTATGCAGATATGATCGATAGAACGACAATTACTATACTCATTACTCTTATTATTATCAATCTAACTCGTGCTATTAGCCATATTATGGTTATATGATCGATATAACGACAATTACTATACTTATTACTGTTATTATTATGAATCTAACTCATATTATTAACCATATTATGCAGATATGATCGATAGAACTACAATTACTATACTCATTACTGTTATTATTATCTATCTAACTCATATTATTAGCCATATTATGCTTATATCATCGATAGAATGAGAATTACTATACTCACTACTCTTAGTATTATCAATCTAACTCATATTATTAGCCATATTATGCTTATATGATCGATAGAACGACAGTTACTATACTTATTACTCTTATTATTATCAATCCAACTCATATTATTAGCCATATTATGCTTATATGATCGATAGAACGAGAATTACTATACTCACTACCCTTAGTATTATCAATCTAACTCATATTATTAGCCATAGTATGCTTATATTATCGATAGAACGACAATTACTATACTTATTACTCTTATTATTATCAATCTAACTCATATTATTAGCCATATTATGGTTAAATGATCGATAGAACGACAATTACTATACTTATTACTCTTATTATTATCAATCTAACTCATATTATTAGCCATATTATGCTTATATGATCGATAGAACGACAATTACTATACTCACTACTCTTAGTATTATCAATCTAACTCATATTATTAGCCATATTATGCTTAAATGATCGATAGAACGACAATTACTATACTTATTGCTCTTATTATTATCAATCTAACTCGTATTATTAGCCATATTATGCTTATATGATCGATAGAATGACAATTACTATACTTATTACTCTTATTATTATCAATCCAACTCATATTATTAGCCATATTGTGCTTATATGAGCGATAGAACGACAATTACTATATTTATTGCACTCACTATTATCAATCTAACTCACATTATTAGCCATATTATGCTTATATGATCGATAGTACGACAATTACTATACTCATTACTCTTATTATTATCAATCTAACTCATATTATTAACCATATTATGCAGATATGATCGATCGAACGACAATCACTATACTTATTACACTCACTATTATCAATCTAACTCATATTATTAACCATATTATGCAGATATGATCGATAGAACGACAATTACTATACTTATTACTCCTATTATTATCAATCTAACTCGTATTATTAGCCATATTATGCTTATATGATCGATAGAACGACAAATACTATGCTTACTACTCTTATTATTATCAATCTAACTCATATTATTAGCCATATTATGCTTATATGATCGATAGAACGACAAATACTATACTTATTACTCTTATTATTATCAATCTAACTCATATTATTAACCATATTATGCAGATATGATCGATAGAACTACAATTACTATACTCATTACTCTTATTATTATCAATCTAACTCATATTATTAGCCATATTATGCTTAAATGATCGATAGAACTACAATTACTATACTCATTACTCTTATTATTATCAATCTAACTCATATTATTAGCCATATTATGCTTATATGATCGATAGAACGAGAATTACTATACTCACTACTCTTAGTATTATCAATCTAACTCATATTATTAGCCATATTATGCTTTTATGATCGATAGAACGACAATTACTATACTTATTACTGTTATTATTATCAATCTAACTCATATTATTAGCCATATTATGCTTAAATGATCGATAGAACGACAATTACTATAATTATTACTCTTATTATTATCAATCTAACTCGTATTATTAGCCATATTATGCTTATATAATCGATAGAACGACAGATACTATACTTATTACTCTTATTATTATCAATCTAACTCATATTATTAACCATATTATGCAGATATGATCGATAGAACGACAATTACTCTACTTATTACTCTTATTATTATCAATCTAACTCGTATTATTAGCCATATTATGCTTATATGATCGATGGAACGACAAATACTATACTTACTACTCTTATTATTATCAATCTACCTCATATTATTAGCCATATTATGCTTATATGATCGATAGAACGACAATTACTATACTCACTACTCTTAGTATTATCAATCTAACTCATATTATTAGCCATATTATGCTTATATGATCGATAGAACGAGAATTACTATACTCACTACTCTTAGTATTATCAATCTAACTCATATTCTTAGCCATATTATGCTTTTATGATCGATAGAACGAGAATTACTATACTCACTAATCTTAGTATTATCAATCGAACTCATATTATTAGCCATATTATGCAGATATGATCGATAGAACTACAATTACTATACTCATTACTCTTATTATTATCAATCTAACTCATATTATTAGCCATATTATGCTTATATGATCGATAGAACGACAATTACTATACTCACTACCCTTAGTGTTATCAATCTAACTCATATTATTAGCCATATCATGCAGATATGATCGATAGAACGACAATTACTATACTCATTACTCTTATTATTATCAATCTAACTCGTGCTATTAGCCATATTATGGTTATATGATCGATATAACGACAATTACTATACTTATTACTGTTATTATTATGAATCTAACTCATATTATTAACCATATTATGCAGATATGATCGATAGAACTACAATTACTATACTCATTACTCTTATTATTATCTATCTAACTCATATTATTAGCCATATTATGCTTATATGATCGATAGAATGAGAATTACTATACTCACTACTCTTAGTAATATCAATCTAACTCATATTATTAGCCATATTATGCTTATATGATCGATAGAACGACAATTACTGTACTTATTACTCTTATTATTATCAATCCAACTCATATTATTAGCCATATTATGCTTATATGATCGATAGAACGAGAATTACTATACTCACTACCCTTAGTATTATCAATCGAACTCATATTATTAGCCATAGTATGCTTATATTATCGATAGAACGACAATTACTATACTTATTACTCTTATTATTATCAATCTAACTCATATTATTAGCCATATTATGGTTAAGTGATCGATAGAACGACAATTACTATACTTATTACTCTTATTATTATCAATCTAACTCGTATTATTAGCCATATTATGCTTATATGATCGATAGAACGACAAATACTATACTTACTACTCTTATTATTATCAATCTAACTCATATTATTAGCCATATTATGCTTATATGATCGATAGAACGACAATTACTATACTCACTACTCTTAGTATTATCAATCTAACTCTTATTATTAGCCATATTATGCTTATATGATCGATAGAACGAGAATTACTATACTCACTACTCTTAGTATTATCAATCTAACTCATATTATTAGCCATATTATGCTTTTATGATCGATAGAACGAGAATTACTATACTCACTACTCTTAGTATTATCAATCTAACTCATATTATTAGCCATATTATGCAGATATGATCGATAGAACTACAATTACTATACTCATTACTCTTATTATTATCAATCTAACTCATATTATTAGCCATATTATGCTTATATGATCGATAGAACGACAATTACTATACTCACTACCCTTAGTATTATCAATCTAACTCATATTATTAGCCATATTATGCAGATATGATCGATAGAACGACAATTACTATACTCATTACTCTTATTATTATCAATCTAACTCGTGCTATTAGCCATATTATGGTTATATGATCGATATAACGACAATTACTATACTTATTACTGTTATTATTATGAATCTAACTCATATTATTAACCATATTATGCAGATATGATCGATAGAACTACAATTACTATACTCATTACTCTTATTATTATCTATCTAACTCATATTATTAGCCATATTATGCTTATATGATCGATAGAATGAGAATTACTATACTCACTACTCTTAGTATTATCAATCTAACTCATATTATTAGCCATATTATGCTTATATGATCGATAGAACGACAGTTACTATACTTATTACTCTTATTATTATCAATCCAACTCATATTATTAGCCATATTATGTTTATATGATCGATAGAACGAGAATTACTATACTCACTACCCTTAGTATTATCAATCTAACTCATATTATTAGCCATAGTATGCTTATATTATCGATAGAACGACAATTACTATACTTATTACTCTTATTATTATCAATCTAACTCATATTATTAGCCATATTATGGTTAAATGATCGATAGAACGACAATTACTATACTTATTACTCTTATTATTATCAATCTAACTCATATTATTAGCCATATTATGCTTATATGATCGATAGAACGACAATTACTATACTCACTACTCTTAGTATTATCAATCTAACTCATATTATTAGCCATATTATGCTTATATGATCGATAGAACGACAAATACTATACTTATTACTCTTATTATTATCTATCTAACTCATATTATTAACCATATTATGCAGATATGATCGATAGAACTACAATTACTATAATCATTACTCTTATTATTATCAATCTAACTCATATTATTAGCCATATTATGCTTATATGATCGATAGAACGAGAATTACTATACTCACTACTCTTAGTATTATCAATCTGACTCATATTATTAGACATATTATGCTTAAATGACCGATAGAACCACAATTACTATACTTATTACTCTTATTATTATCAATCTAACTCATATTCTTAGCCATATTACGCTTATATGATCGATAGAACGACAAATACTATACTTATTACTCTTATTCTTATCAATCTAACTCATATTATTAACCGTATTATGCAGATATGATCGATAGAACTACAATTACTATACTCATTAATCTTATTATTATCAATCTAACTCATATTATTAGCCATATTATGCTTAAATGATCGATAGAACTACAATTACTATACTCATTACTCTTATTATTATCAATCTAACTCATATTATTAGCCATATTATGCTTATATGATCGATAGAACGAGAATTACTATACTCACTACTCTTAGTATTATCAATCTAACTCATATTATTAGCCATATTATGCTTATATTATCGATAGCACGACAATTACTATACTTATTACTCTTATTATTATCAATCTAACTCATATTATTAGCCATATTATGGTTAAGTGATCGATAGAACGACAATTACTATACTTATTACTCTTATTATTATCAATCTAACTCGTATTATTAGCCATATTATTCAGATATGATCGATAGAACTACAATTACTATACTCATTACTCTTATTATTATCAATCTAACTCATATTATTAGCCATATTATGCTTATATGATCGATAGAACGACAATTACTATACTCACTACCCTTAGTGTTATCAATCTAACTCATATTATTAGCCATATTCTGCTTTTATGATCGATAGAACGAGAATTACTATACTCACTAATCTTAGTGTTATCAATCTAACTCAGATTATTAGCCATATTATGCAGATATGATCGATAGAACGACAATTACTATACTTATTACTCTTATTATTATCAATCTAACTCGTATTATTAGCCACATTATGCTTATATGATCGATAGAACGACAAATACTATACTTACTACTCTTATTATTATCAATCTACCTCATATTATTGGCCATATTATGCTTGTATGATCGATAGAACGACAATTACTATACTTATTACTCTTATTATTATCATTCTAACTCATATTATTAACCATATTATGCAGATATGATCGATAGAACTACAATTACTATACTCATTACTCTTATTATTATCAATCTAACTCATATTATTAGCCATATTATGCTTATATGATCGATAGAACGACAATTACTATACTCACTACTCTTAGTATTATCAATCTAACTCATATTATTAGCCATATTATGCTTATATTATCGATAGAACGACAATTACTATACTTATTACTGTTATTATTATCAATCTAACTCATATTATTAGCCATATTATGCTTATATGATCGATAGAACGACAATTACTATACTTATTACTCTTATTATTATCAATCTAACTCATATTATTAACCATATTATGCAGATATGATCGATCGAACGACAATTACTATACTTATTACACTTATTATTATCAATCTAACTCATATTATTAGCCATACTATGCTTATATGATCGATAGAACGACAATTACTATACTTATTACTCTTATTATTATCAATCTAACTCATGCTATTAGCCATATTATGGTTATATGATCGATATAACGACAATTACTATACTTATTACTCTTGTTATTATCAATCTAACTCATATTATTACCCATATTATGCAGATATGATCGATAGAAGGACATTCACTGTACTTATTACACTCACTATTATCAATCTAACTCATATTATTAACCATATTATGCAGATATGATCGATAGGACGACAATTACTATACTTATTACTCTTATTATTATCATTCTAACTCATATTATTAGCCATATTATGCTTATATGATCGATAGAACGACAATTACTATACTCACTACTCTTAGTATTATCAATCAAACTCATATTATTAGCCATATTATGCTTATATTATCGATAGAACGACAATTACTATACTCATTACTCTTATTATTATCAATCTATCTCATATTATTAACCATATTATGCAGATATGATCGATCGAACGACAATTACTATACTTATTACACTTATTATTATCAATCTAACTCATATTATTAGCCATACTATGCTTATATGATCGATAGTACGACAATTACTATACTCATTGCTCTTACTATTACCAATCTAACTCATATTATTAACCATATTATGCAATTATGATCGATAGAACGACAATTACTATACTTATTACACTTATTATTATCAATCTAACTCATATTATTAGCCATATTATGCTTATATGATCGATAGAACTACAATTACTATACTCATTACTCTTATTATTATCAATCCAACTCATATTATTACCCGTATTATGCTGATATGATCGATAGAACGACATTCACTATACTTATTGCACTCACTATTATCAATCTAACTCATATTATTAACCATATTATGCAGATATGATCGATAGAACGACAATTACTATACTTATTACTCTTATTATTATCATTCTAACTCATATTATTAACCATATTATGCAGATATGATCGATAGAACTACAATTACTATACTCATTGCTCTTATTATTATCAATCTAACTCATATTATTAGCCATATTATGCTTATATGATCGATAGAACGACAATTACTATACTTATGACTCTTATTATTATCAATCTAACTCATATTATTAGCCATATTATGCTTATATGATCGATAGAACGACAATTACTATACTCACTACCCTTAGTATTATCAATCTAACTCATATTATTAGCCATATTATGCAGATATGATCGATAGAACGACAATTACTATACTCATTACTCTTATTATTATCAATCTAACTCGTGCTATTAGCCATATTATGGTTATATGATCGATATAACGACAATTACTATACTTATTACTGTTATTATTATGAATCTAACTCATATTATTAACCATATTATGCAGATATGATCGATAGAACTACAATTACTATACTCATTACTCTTATTATTATCAATCTAACTCATATTATTAGCCATATTATGCTTATATGATCGATAGAACGACAATTACTATACTCACTACCCTTAGTGTTATCAATCTAACTCATATTATTAGCCATATTATGCTTTTATGATCGATAGAACGAGAATTACTATACTCACTAATCTTAGTGTTATCAATCTAACTCATATTATTAGCCATATTATGCAGATATGATCGATAGAACGACAATTACTATACTTATTACTCTTATTATTATCAATCTAACTCGTATTATTAGCCATATTATGCTTATATGATCGATAGAACGACAAATACTATACTTACTACTCTTATTATTATCAATCTACCTCATATTATTGGCCATATTATGTTTATATGATCGATAGAACGACAATTACTATACTCACTACTCTTAGTATTATCAATCTAACTCATATTATTAGCCATATTATGCTTTTATGATCGATAGAACGAGAATTACTATACTCACTAATCTTAGTATTATCAATCTAACTCATATTATTAGCCATATTATGCAGATATGATCGATAGAACTACAATTACTATACTCATTACTCTTATTATTATCAATCTAACTCATATTATTAGCCATATTATGCTTATATGATCGATAGAACGACAAATACTATACTTATTACTCTTATTATTATCAATCTAACTCATATTATTAACCATATTATGCAGATATGATCGATAGAACTACAATTACTATACTCATTACTCTTATTATTATCAATCTAACTCATATTATTAGCCATATTATGCTTAAATGATCGATAGAACGACAATTACTATACTTATTACTCTTATTATTATCAATCTAACTCGTATTATTAGCCATATTATGCTTATATAATCGATAGAACGACAGATACTATACTTATTACTCTTATTATTATCAATCTACCTCATATTATTGGCCATATTATGTTTATATGATCGATAGAACGACAATTACTATACTCACTACTCTTAGTATTATCAATCTAACTCATATTATTAGCCATATTATGCTTTTATGATCGATAGAACGAGAATTACTATACTCACTAATCTTAGTATTATCAATCTAACTCATATTATTAGCCATATTATGCAGATATGATCGATAGAACTACAATTACTATACTCATTACTCTTATTATTATCAATCTAACTCATATTATTAGCCATATTATGCTTATATGATCGATAGAACGACAAATACTATACTTATTACTCTTATTATTATCAATCTAACTCATATTATTAACCATATTATGCAGATATGATCGATAGAACTACAATTACTATACTCATTACTCTTATTATTATCAATCTAACTCATATTATTAGCCATATTATGCTTAAATGATCGATAGAACGACAATTACTATACTTATTACTCTTATTATTATCAATCTAACTCGTATTATTAGCCATATTATGCTTATATAATCGATAGAACGACAGATACTATACTTATTACTCTTATTATTATCAATCTAACTCATATTATTAGCCATATTATGGGTAAATGATCGATAGAACGACAATTACTATACTTATTACTCTTATTATTATCAATCTAACTCGTATTATTAGCCATATTATGCTTATATGATCGATAGAACGACAAATACTATACTTACTACTCTTATTATTATCAATCTACCTCATATTATTGGCCATATTATGCTTATATGATCGATAGAACGACAATTACTATACATATTATTCTTATTTTTATCAACCCAACTCATATTATTCGCCATATTATGCTTAACTGATCGATAGAACGACAATTACTATACTTATTACTCTTATTACTATGAATCTTACTCATATTATTAGCCATATTAAGCTTATATGATCGATAGAACTACAATTACTATACTCATTACTCTTATTATTATCAATCCAACTCATATTATTACCCATATTATGCTGATCTGATCGATAGAACGACATTCACTATACATATTATTCTTATTTTTATCAACCCAACTCATATTATTCGCCATATTATGCTTAACTGATCGATAGAACGACAATTACTATACTTATTACTCTTATTACTATGAATCTTACTCATATTATTAGCCATATCAAGCTTATATGATCGATAGAACTACAATTACTATACTAATTACTCTTATTATTATCAATCCAACTCATATTATTACCCATATTATGCTGATCTGATCGATAGAACGACAATCACTATACTTATTACACTCACTATTATCAATCTAACTCATATTATTAACCATATTATGCAGATATGATCGATAGAACGACAATTACTATACTTATTACTCTTATTATTATCAATCTAACTCGTATTATTAGCCATATTATGCTTATATGATCGATAGAACGACAAATACTATGCTTACTACTCTTATTATTATCAATCTAACTCATATTATTAGCCATATTATGCTTATATGATCGATAGAACGACAAATACTATACTTATTACTCTTATTATTATCAATCTAACTCATATTATTAACCATATTATGCAGATATGATCGATAGAACTACAATTACTATACTCATTACTCTTATTATTATCAATCTAACTCATATTATTAGCCATATTATGCTTAAATGATCGATAGAACTACAATTACTATACTCATTACTCTTATTATTATCAATCTAACTCATATTATTAGCCATATTATGATTATATGATCGATAGAACGAGAATTACTATACTCACTACTCTTAGTATTATCAATCTAACTCATATTATTAGCCATATTATGCTTTTATGATCGATAGAACGACAATTACTATACTTATTACTGTTATTATTATCAATCTAACTCATATTATTAGCCATATTATGCTTAAATGATCGATAGAACGACAATTACTATAATTATTACTCTTATTATTATCAATCTAACTCGTATTATTAGCCATATTATGCTTATATAATCGATAGAACGACAGATACTATACTTATTACTCTTATTATTATCAATCTAACTCATATTATTAACCATATTATGCAGATATGATCGATAGAACGACAATTACTCTACTTATTACTCTTATTATTATCAATCTAACTCGTATTATTAGCCATATTATGCTTATATGATCGATGGAACGACAAATACTATACTTACTACTCTTATTATTATCAATCTACCTCATATTATTAGCCATATTATGCTTATATGATCGATAGAACGACAATTACTATACTCACTACTCTTAGTATTATCAATCTAACTCATATTATTAGCCATATTATGCTTATATGATCGATAGAACGAGAATTACTATACTCACTACTCTTAGTATTATCAATCTAACTCATATTCTTAGCCATATTATGCTTTTATGATCGATAGAACGAGAATTACTATACTCACTAATCTTAGTATTATCAATCTAACTCATATTATTAGCCATATTATGCAGATATGATCGATAGAACTACAATTACTATACTCATTACTCTTATTATTATCAATCTAACTCATATTATTAGCCATATTATGCTTATATGATCGATAGAACGACAATTACTATACTCACTACCCTTAGTGTTATCAATCTAACTCATATTATTAGCCATATCATGCAGATATGATCGATAGAACGACAATTACTATACTCATTACTCTTATTATTATCAATCTAACTCGTGCTATTAGCCATATTATGGTTATATGATCGATATAACGACAATTACTATACTTATTACTGTTATTATTATGAATCTAACTCATATTATTAACCATATTATGCAGATATGATCGATAGAACTACAATTACTATACTCATTACTCTTATTATTATCTATCTAACTCATATTATTAGCCATATTATGCTTATATGATCGATAGAATGAGAATTACTATACTCACTACTCTTAGTAATATCAATCTAACTCATATTATTAGCCATATTATGCTTATATGATCGATAGAACGACAATTACTGTACTTATTACTCTTATTATTATCAATCCAACTCATATTATTAGCCATATTATGCTTATATGATCGATAGAACGAGAATTACTATACTCACTACCCTTAGTATTATCAATCGAACTCATATTATTAGCCATAGTATGCTTATATTATCGATAGAACGACAATTACTATACTTATTACTCTTATTATTATCAATCTAACTCATATTATTAGCCATATTATGGTTAAGTGATCGATAGAACGACAATTACTATACTTATTACTCTTATTATTATCAATCTAACTCGTATTATTAGCCATATTATGCTTATATGATCGATAGAACGACAAATACTATACTTACTACTCTTATTATTATCAATCTAACTCATATTATTAGCCATATTATGCTTATATGATCGATAGAACGACAATTACTATACACACTACCCTTAGTATTATCAATCTAACTCATATTATTAGCCATATTATGCAGATATGATCGATAGAACGACAATTACTATACTCATTACTCTTATTATTATCAATCTAACTCGTGCTATTAGCCATATTATGGTTATATGATCGATATAACGACAATTACTATACTTATTACTGTTATTATTATGAATCTAACTCATATTATTAACCATATTATGCAGATATGATCGATAGAACTACAATTACTATACTCATTACTCTTATTATTATCTATCTAACTCATATTATTAGCCATATTATGCTTATATGATCGATAGAATGAGAATTACTATACTCACTACTCTTAGTATTATCAATCTAACTCATATTATTAGCCATATTATGCTTATATGATCGATAGAACGACAGTTACTATACTTATTACTCTTATTATTATCAATCCAACTCATATTATTAGCCATATTATGCTTATATGATCGATAGAACGAGAATTACTATACTCACTACCCTTAGTATTATCAATCTAACTCATATTATTAGCCATAGTATGCTTATATTATCGATAGAACGACAATTACTATACTTATTACTCTTATTATTATCAATCTAACTCATATTATTAGCCATACTATGGTTAAATGATCGATAGAACGACAATTACTATACCTATTACTCTTATTATTATCAATCTAACTCATATTATTAGCCATATTATGCTTATATGATCGATAGAACGACAATTACTATACTCACTACTCTTAGTATTATCAATCTAACTCATATTATTAGCCATATTATGCTTATATGATCGATAGAACGACAAATACTATACTTATTACTCTTATTATTATCTATCTAACTCATATTATTAACCATATTATGCAGATATGATCGATAGAACTACAATTACTATAATCATTACTCTTATTATTATCAATCTAACTCATATTATTAGCCATATTATGCTTATATGATCGATAGAACGAGAATTACTATACTCACTACTCTTAGTATTATCAATCTGACTCATATTATTAGACATATTATGCTTAAATGACCGATAGAACCACAATTACTATACTTATTACTCTTATTATTATCAATCTAACTCATATTCTTAGCCATATTACGCTTATATGATCGATAGAACGACAAATACTATACTTATTACTCTTATTCTTATCAATCTAACTCATATTATTAACCGTATTATGCAGATATGATCGATAGAACTACAATTACTATACTCATTAATCTTATTATTATCAATCTAACTCATATTATTAGCCACATTATGCTTAAATGATCGATAGAACTACAATTACTATACTCATTACTCTTATTATTATCAATCTAACTCATATTATTAGCCATATTATGCTTATATGATCGATAGAACGAGAATTACTATACTCACTACTCTTAGTATTATCAATCTAACTCATATTATTAGCCATATTATGCTTATATTATCGATAGCACGACAATTACTATACTTATTACTCTTATTATTATCAATCTAACTCATATTATTAGCCATATTATGGTTAAGTGATCGATAGAACGACAATTACTATACTTATTACTCTTATTATTATCAATCTAACTCGTATTATTAGCCATATTATGCAGATATGATAGATAGAACTACAATTACTATACTCATTACTCTTATTATTATCAATCTAACTCATATTATTAGCCATATTATGCTTATATGATCGATAGAACGACAATTACTATACTCACTACCCTTAGTGTTATCAATCTAACTCATATTATTAGCCATATTCTGCTTTTATGATCGATAGAACGAGAATTACTATACTCACTAATCTTAGTGTTATCAATCTAACTCATATTATTAGCCATATTATGCAGATATGATCGATAGAACGACAATTACTATACTTATTACTCTTATTATTATCAATCTAACTCGTATTATTAGCCACATTATGCTTATATGATCGATAGAACGACAAATACTATACTTACTACTCTTATTATTATCAATCTACCTCATATTATTGGCCATATTATGCTTATATGATCGATAGAACGACAATTACTATACTTATTACTCTTATTATTATCATTCTAACTCATATTATTAACCATATTATGCAGATATGATCGATAGAACTACAATTACTATACTCATTACTCTTATTATTATCAATCTAACTCATATTATTAGCCATATTATGCTTATATGATCGATAGAACGACAATTACTATACTCACTACTCTTAGTATTATCAATCTAACTCATATTATTAGCCATATTATGCTTATATTATCGATAGAACGACAATTACTATACTTATTACTGTTATTATTATCAATCTAACTCATATTATTAGCCATATTATGCTTATATGATCGATAGAACGACAATTACTATACTTATTACTCTTATTATTATCAATCTAACTCATATTATTAACCATATTATGCAGATATGATCGATCGAACGACAATTACTATACTTATTACACTTATTATTATCAATCTAACTCATATTATTAGCCATACTATGCTTATATGATCGATAGAACGACAATTACTATACTTATTACTCTTATTATTATCAATCTAACTCATGCTATTAGCCATATTATGCTTATATGATCGATAGAACGACAATTACTATACTCACTACTCTTAGTATTATCAATCTAACTCATATTATTAGCCATATTATGCTTATATTATCGATAGAACGACAATTACTATACTTATTACTGTTATTATTATCAATCTAACTCATATTATTAACCATATTATGCAGATATGATCGATAGGACGACAATTACTATACTTATTACTCTTATTATTATCATTCTAACTCATATTATTAGCCATATTATGCTTATATGATCGATAGAACGACAATTACTATACTCACTACTCTTAGTATTATCAATCAAACTCATATTATTAGCCATATTATGCTTATATTATCGATAGAACGACAATTACTATACTTATTACTGTTATTATTATCAATCTAACTCATATTATTAGCCATATTATGCTTATATGATCGATAGAATGAGAATTACTATACTCACTACCCTTAGTATTATCAATCTAACTCATATTATTAACCATATTATGCAGATATGATCGATAGTACGACAATTACTATACTCATTACTCTTATTATTATCAATCTATCTCATATTATTAACCATATTATGCAGATATGATCGATCGAACGACAATTACTATACTTATTACACTTATTATTATCAATCTAACTCATATTATTAGCCATACTATGCTTATATGATCGATAGTACGACAATTACTATACTCATTGCTCTTACTATTACCAATCTAACTCATATTATTAACCATATTATGCAATTATGATCGATAGAACGACAATTACTATACTTATTACACTTATTATTATCAATCTAACTCATATTATTAGCCATATTATGCTTATATGATCGATAGAACTACAATTACTATACTCATTACTCTTATTATTATCAATCCAACTCATATTATTACCCGTATTATGCTGATATGATCGATAGAACGACATTCACTATACTTATTGCACTCACTATTATCAATCTAACTCATATTATTAACCATATTATGCAGATATGATCGATAGAACGACAATTACTATACTTATTACTCTTATTATTATCATTCTAACTCATATTATTAACCATATTATGCAGATATGATCGATAGAACTACAATTACTATACTCATTGCTCTTATTATTATCAATCTAACTCATATTATTAGCCATATTATGCTTATATTATCGATAGAACGACAATTACTATACTTATGACTCTTATTATTATCAATCTAACTCATATTATTAGCCATATTATGCTTATATGATCGATAGAACGACAATTACTATACTCACTACCCTTAGTATTATCAATCTAACTCATATTATTAGCCATATTATGCAGATATGATCGATAGAACGACAATTACTATACTCATTACTCTTATTATTATCAATCTAACTCGTGCTATTAGCCATATTATGGTTATATGATCGATATAACGACAATTACTATACTTATTACTGTTATTATTATGAATCTAACTCATATTATTAACCATATTATGCAGATATGATCGATAGAACTACAATTACTATACTCATTACTCTTATTATTATCAATCTAACTCATATTATTAGCCATATTATGCTTATATGATCGATAGAACGACAATTACTATACTCACTACTCTTAGTATTATCAATCTAACTCATATTATTAGCCATATTATGCTTATATTATCGATAGAACGACAATTACTATACTTATTACTGTTATTATTATCAATCTAACTCATATTATTAGCCATATTATGCTTATATGATCGATAGAACGACAATTACTATACTTATTACTCTTATTATTATCAATCTAACTCATATTATTAACCATATTATGCAGATATGATCGATCGAACGACAATTACTATACTTATTACACTTATTATTATCAATCTAACTCATATTATTAGCCATACTATGCTTATATGATCGATAGAACGACAATTACTATACTTATTACTCTTATTATTATCAATCTAACTCATGCTATTAGCCATATTATGGTTATATGATCGATATAACGACAATTACTATACTTATTACTCTTGTTATTATCAATCTAACTCATATTATTACCCATATTATGCAGATATGATCGATAGAAGGACATTCACTGTACTTATTACACTCACTATTATCAATCTAACTCATATTATTAACCATATTATGCAGATATGATCGATAGGACGACAATTACTATACTTATTACTCTTATTATTATCATTCTAACTCATATTATTAGCCATATTATGCTTATATGATCGATAGAACGACAATTACTATACTCACTACTCTTAGTATTATCAATCAAACTCATATTATTAGCCATATTATGCTTATATTATCGATAGAACGACAATTACTATACTTATTACTGTTATTATTATCAATCTAACTCATATTATTAGCCATATTATGCTTATATGATCGATAGAATGAGAATTACTATACTCACTACCCTTAGTATTATCAATCTAACTCATATTATTAACCATATTATGCAGATATGATCGATAGTACGACAATTACTATACTCATTACTCTTATTATTATCAATCTATCTCATATTATTAACCATATTATGCAGATATGATCGATCGAACGACAATTACTATACTTATTACACTTATTATTATCAATCTAACTCATATTATTAGCCATACTATGCTTATATGATCGATAGTACGACAATTACTATACTCATTGCTCTTACTATTACCAATCTAACTCATATTATTAACCATATTATGCAATTATGATCGATAGAACGACAATTACTATACTTATTACACTTATTATTATCAATCTAACTCATATTATTAGCCATATTATGCTTATATGATCGATAGAACTACAATTACTATACTCATTACTCTTATTATTATCAATCCAACTCATATTATTACCCGTATTATGCTGATATGATCGATAGAACGACATTCACTATACTTATTGCACTCACTATTATCAATCTAACTCATATTATTAACCATATTATGCAGATATGATCGATAGAACGACAATTACTATACTTATTACTCTTATTATTATCATTCTAACTCATATTATTAACCATATTATGCAGATATGATCGATAGAACTACAATTACTATACTCATTGCTCTTATTATTATCAATCTAACTCATATTATTAGCCATATTATGCTTATATGATCGATAGAACGACAATTACTATACTTATGACTCTTATTATTATCAATCTAACTCATATTATTAGCCATATTATGCTTATATGATCGATAGAACGACAATTACTATACTCACTACCCTTAGTATTATCAATCTAACTCATATTATTAGCCATATTATGCAGATATGATCGATAGAACGACAATTACTATACTCATTACTCTTATTATTATCAATCTAACTCGTGCTATTAGCCATATTATGGTTATATGATCGATATAACGACAATTACTATACTTATTACTGTTATTATTATGAATCTAACTCATATTATTAACCATATTATGCAGATATGATCGATAGAACTACAATTACTATACTCATTACTGTTATTATTATCTATCTAACTCATATTATTAGCCATATTATGCTTATATCATCGATAGAATGAGAATTACTATACTCACTACTCTTAGTATTATCAATCTAACTCATATTATTAGCCATATTATGCTTATATGATCGATAGAACGACAGTTACTATACTTATTACTCTTATTATTATCAATCCAACTCATATTATTAGCCATATTATGCTTATATGATCGATAGAACGAGAATTACTATACTCACTACCCTTAGTATTATCAATCTAACTCATATTATTAGCCATAGTATGCTTATATTATCGATAGAACGACAATTACTATACTTATTACTCTTATTATTATCAATCTAACTCATATTATTAGCCATATTATGGTTAAATGATCGATAGAACGACAATTACTATACTTATTACTCTTATTATTATCAATCTAACTCATATTATTAGCCATATTATGCTTATATGATCGATAGAACGACAATTACTATACTCACTACTCTTAGTATTATCAATCTAACTCATATTATTAGCCATATTATGCTTAAATGATCGATAGAACGACAATTACTATACTTATTGCTCTTATTATTATCAATCTAACTCGTATTATTAGCCATATTATGCTTATATGATCGATAGAATGACAATTACTATACTTATTACTCTTATTATTATCAATCTAACTCATATTATTAGCCATATTGTGCTTATATGAGCGATAGAACGACAATTACTATATTTATTGCACTCACTATTATCAATCTAACTCACATTATTAGCCATATTATGCTTATATGATCGATAGTACGACAATTACTATACTCATTACTCTTATTATTATCAATCTAACTCATATTATTAACCATATTATGCAGATATGATCGATCGAACGACAATCACTATACTTATTACACTCACTATTATCAATCTAACTCATATTATTAACCATATTATGCAGATATGATCGATAGAACGACAATTACTATACTTATTACTCCTATTATTATCAATCTAACTCGTATTATTAGCCATATTATGCTTATATGATCGATAGAACGACAAATACTATGCTTACTACTCTTATTATTATCAATCTAACTCATATTATTAGCCATATTATGCTTATATGATCGATAGAACGACAAATACTATACTTATTACTCTTATTATTATCAATCTAACTCATATTATTAACCATATTATGCAGATATGATCGATAGAACTACAATTACTATACTCATTACTCTTATTATTATCAATCTAACTCATATTATTAGCCATATTATGCTTAAATGATCGATAGAACTACAATTACTATACTCATTACTCTTATTATTATCAATCTAACTCATATTATTAGCCATATTATGCTTATATGATCGATAGAACGAGAATTACTATACTCACTACTCTTAGTATTATCAATCTAACTCATATTATTAGCCATATTATGCTTTTATGATCGATAGAACGACAATTACTATACTTATTACTGTTATTATTATCAATCTAACTCATATTATTAGCCATATTATGCTTAAATGATCGATAGAACGACAATTACTATAATTATTACTCTTATTATTATCAATCTAACTCGTATTATTAGCCATATTATGCTTATATAATCGATAGAACGACAGATACTATACTTATTACTCTTATTATTATCAATCTAACTCATATTATTAACCATATTATGCAGATATGATCGATAGAACGACAATTACTCTACTTATTACTCTTATTATTATCAATCTAACTCGTATTATTAGCCATATTATGCTTATATGATCGATGGAACGACAAATACTATACTTACTACTCTTATTATTATCAATCTACCTCATATTATTAGCCATATTATGCTTATATGATCGATAGAACGACAATTACTATACTCACTACTCTTAGTATTATCAATCTAACTCATATTATTAGCCATATTATGCTTATATGATCGATAGAACGAGAATTACTATACTCACTACTCTTAGTATTATCAATCTAACTCATATTCTTAGCCATATTATGCTTTTATGATCGATAGAACGAGAATTACTATACTCACTAATCTTAGTATTATCAATCGAACTCATATTATTAGCCATATTATGCAGATATGATCGATAGAACTACAATTACTATACTCATTACTCTTATTATTATCAATCTAACTCATATTATTAGCCATATTATGCTTATATGATCGATAGAACGACAATTACTATACTCACTACCCTTAGTGTTATCAATCTAACTCATATTATTAGCCATATCATGCAGATATGATCGATAGAACGACAATTACTATACTCATTACTCTTATTATTATCAATCTAACTCGTGCTATTAGCCATATTATGGTTATATGATCGATATAACGACAATTACTATACTTATTACTGTTATTATTATGAATCTAACTCATATTATTAACCATATTATGCAGATATGATCGATAGAACTACAATTACTATACTCATTACTCTTATTATTATCTATCTAACTCATATTATTAGCCATATTATGCTTATATGATCGATAGAATGAGAATTACTATACTCACTACTCTTAGTAATATCAATCTAACTCATATTATTAGCCATATTATGCTTATATGATCGATAGAACGACAATTACTGTACTTATTACTCTTATTATTATCAATCCAACTCATATTATTAGCCATATTATGCTTATATGATCGATAGAACGAGAATTACTATACTCACTACCCTTAGTATTATCAATCGAACTCATATTATTAGCCATAGTATGCTTATATTATCGATAGAACGACAATTACTATACTTATTACTCTTATTATTATCAATCTAACTCATATTATTAGCCATATTATGGTTAAGTGATCGATAGAACGACAATTACTATACTTATTACTCTTATTATTATCAATCTAACTCGTATTATTAGCCATATTATGCTTATATGATCGATAGAACGACAAATACTATACTTACTACTCTTATTATTATCAATCTAACTCATATTATTAGCCATATTATGCTTATATGATCGATAGAACGACAATTACTATACTCACTACTCTTAGTATTATCAATCTAACTCATATTATTAGCCATATTATGCTTATATGATCGATAGAACGAGAATTACTATACTCACTACTCTTAGTATTATCAATCTAACTCATATTATTAGCCATATTATGCTTTTATGATCGATAGAACGAGAATTACTATACTCACTACTCTTAGTATTATCAATCTAACTCATATTATTAGCCATATTATGCAGATATGATCGATAGAACTACAATTACTATACTCATTACTCTTATTATTATCAATCTAACTCGTGCTATTAGCCATATTATGGTTATATGATCGATATAACGACAATTACTATACTTATTACTGTTATTATTATGAATCTAACTCATATTATTAACCATATTATGCAGATATGATCGATAGAACTACAATTACTATACTCATTACTGTTATTATTATCTATCTAACTCATATTATTAGCCATATTATGCTTATATCATCGATAGAATGAGAATTACTATACTCACTACTCTTAGTATTATCAATCTAACTCATATTATTAGCCATATTATGCTTATATGATCGATAGAACGACAGTTACTATACTTATTACTCTTATTATTATCAATCCAACTCATATTATTAGCCATATTATGCTTATATGATCGATAGAACGAGAATTACTATACTCACTACCCTTAGTATTATCAATCTAACTCATATTATTAGCCATAGTATGCTTATATTATCGATAGAACGACAATTACTATACTTATTACTCTTATTATTATCAATCTAACTCATATTATTAGCCATATTATGGTTAAATGATCGATAGAACGACAATTACTATACTTATTACTCTTATTATTATCAATCTAACTCATATTATTAGCCATATTATGCTTATATGATCGATAGAACGACAATTACTATACTCACTACTCTTAGTATTATCAATCTAACTCATATTATTAGCCATATTATGCTTAAATGATCGATAGAACGACAATTACTATACTTATTGCTCTTATTATTATCAATCTAACTCGTATTATTAGCCATATTATGCTTATATGATCGATAGAATGACAATTACTATACTTATTACTCTTATTATTATCAATCTAACTCATATTATTAGCCATATTGTGCTTATATGAGCGATAGAACGACAATTACTATATTTATTGCACTCACTATTATCAATCTAACTCACATTATTAGCCATATTATGCTTATATGATCGATAGTACGACAATTACTATACTCATTACTCTTATTATTATCAATCTAACTCATATTATTAACCATATTATGCAGATATGATCGATCGAACGACAATCACTATACTTATTACACTCACTATTATCAATCTAACTCATATTATTAACCATATTATGCAGATATGATCGATAGAACGACAATTACTATACTTATTACTCCTATTATTATCAATCTAACTCGTATTATTAGCCATATTATGCTTATATGATCGATAGAACGACAAATACTATGCTTACTACTCTTATTATTATCAATCTAACTCATATTATTAGCCATATTATGCTTATATGATCGATAGAACGACAAATACTATACTTATTACTCTTATTATTATCAATCTAACTCATATTATTAACCATATTATGCAGATATGATCGATAGAACTACAATTACTATACTCATTACTCTTATTATTATCAATCTAACTCATATTATTAGCCATATTATGCTTAAATGATCGATAGAACTACAATTACTATACTCATTACTCTTATTATTATCAATCTAACTCATATTATTAGCCATATTATGCTTATATGATCGATAGAACGAGAATTACTATACTCACTACTCTTAGTATTATCAATCTAACTCATATTATTAGCCATATTATGCTTTTATGATCGATAGAACGACAATTACTATACTTATTACTGTTATTATTATCAATCTAACTCATATTATTAGCCATATTATGCTTAAATGATCGATAGAACGACAATTACTATAATTATTACTCTTATTATTATCAATCTAACTCGTATTATTAGCCATATTATGCTTATATAATCGATAGAACGACAGATACTATACTTATTACTCTTATTATTATCAATCTAACTCATATTATTAACCATATTATGCAGATATGATCGATAGAACGACAATTACTCTACTTATTACTCTTATTATTATCAATCTAACTCGTATTATTAGCCATATTATGCTTATATGATCGATGGAACGACAAATACTATACTTACTACTCTTATTATTATCAATCTACCTCATATTATTAGCCATATTATGCTTATATGATCGATAGAACGACAATTACTATACTCACTACTCTTAGTATTATCAATCTAACTCATATTATTAGCCATATTATGCTTATATGATCGATAGAACGAGAATTACTATACTCACTACTCTTAGTATTATCAATCTAACTCATATTCTTAGCCATATTATGCTTTTATGATCGATAGAACGAGAATTACTATACTCACTAATCTTAGTATTATCAATCGAACTCATATTATTAGCCATATTATGCAGATATGATCGATAGAACTACAATTACTATACTCATTACTCTTATTATTATCAATCTAACTCATATTATTAGCCATATTATGCTTATATGATCGATAGAACGACAATTACTATACTCACTACCCTTAGTGTTATCAATCTAACTCATATTATTAGCCATATCATGCAGATATGATCGATAGAACGACAATTACTATACTCATTACTCTTATTATTATCAATCTAACTCGTGCTATTAGCCATATTATGGTTATATGATCGATATAACGACAATTACTATACTTATTACTGTTATTATTATGAATCTAACTCATATTATTAACCATATTATGCAGATATGATCGATAGAACTACAATTACTATACTCATTACTCTTATTATTATCTATCTAACTCATATTATTAGCCATATTATGCTTATATGATCGATAGAATGAGAATTACTATACTCACTACTCTTAGTAATATCAATCTAACTCATATTATTAGCCATATTATGCTTATATGATCGATAGAACGACAATTACTGTACTTATTACTCTTATTATTATCAATCCAACTCATATTATTAGCCATATTATGCTTATATGATCGATAGAACGAGAATTACTATACTCACTACCCTTAGTATTATCAATCGAACTCATATTATTAGCCATAGTATGCTTATATTATCGATAGAACGACAATTACTATACTTATTACTCTTATTATTATCAATCTAACTCATATTATTAGCCATATTATGGTTAAGTGATCGATAGAACGACAATTACTATACTTATTACTCTTATTATTATCAATCTAACTCGTATTATTAGCCATATTATGCTTATATGATCGATAGAACGACAAATACTATACTTACTACTCTTATTATTATCAATCTAACTCATATTATTAGCCATATTATGCTTATATGATCGATAGAACGACAATTACTATACTCACTACTCTTAGTATTATCAATCTAACTCATATTATTAGCCATATTATGCTTATATGATCGATAGAACGAGAATTACTATACTCACTACTCTTAGTATTATCAATCTAACTCATATTATTAGCCATATTATGCTTTTATGATCGATAGAACGAGAATTACTATACTCACTACTCTTAGTATTATCAATCTAACTCATATTATTAGCCATATTATGCAGATATGATCGATAGAACTACAATTACTATACTCATTACTCTTATTATTATCAATCTAACTCATATTATTAGCCATATTATGCTTATATGATCGATAGAACGACAATTACTATACTCACTACCCTTAGTATTATCAATCTAACTCATATTATTAGCCATATTATGCAGATATGATCGATAGAACGACAATTACTATACTCATTACTCTTATTATTATCAATCTAACTCGTGCTATTAGCCATATTATGGTTATATGATCGATATAACGACAATTACTATACTTATTACTGTTATTATTATGAATCTAACTCATATTATTAACCATATTATGCAGATATGATCGATAGAACTACAATTACTATACTCATTACTCTTATTATTATCTATCTAACTCATATTATTAGCCATATTATGCTTATATGATCGATAGAATGAGAATTACTATACTCACTACTCTTAGTATTATCAATCTAACTCATATTATTAGCCATATTATGCTTATATGATCGATAGAACGACAGTTACTATACTTATTACTCTTATTATTATCAATCCAACTCATATTATTAGCCATATTATGTTTATATGATCGATAGAACGAGAATTACTATACTCACTACCCTTAGTATTATCAATCTAACTCATATTATTAGCCATAGTATGCTTATATTATCGATAGAACGACAATTACTATACTTATTACTCTTATTATTATCAATCTAACTCATATTATTAGCCATATTATGGTTAAATGATCGATAGAACGACAATTACTATACTTATTACTCTTATTATTATCAATCTAACTCATATTATTAGCCATATTATGCTTATATGATCGATAGAACGACAATTACTATACTCACTACTCTTAGTATTATCAATCTAACTCATATTATTAGCCATATTATGCTTATATGATCGATAGAACGACAAATACTATACTTATTACTCTTATTATTATCTATCTAACTCATATTATTAACCATATTATGCAGATATGATCGATAGAACTACAATTACTATAATCATTACTCTTATTATTATCAATCTAACTCATATTATTAGCCATATTATGCTTATATGATCGATAGAACGAGAATTACTATACTCACTACTCTTAGTATTATCAATCTGACTCATATTATTAGACATATTATGCTTAAATGACCGATAGAACCACAATTACTATACTTATTACTCTTATTATTATCAATCTAACTCATATTCTTAGCCATATTACGCTTATATGATCGATAGAACGACAAATACTATACTTATTACTCTTATTCTTATCAATCTAACTCATATTATTAACCGTATTATGCAGATATGATCGATAGAACTACAATTACTATACTCATTAATCTTATTATTATCAATCTAACTCATATTATTAGCCATATTATGCTTAAATGATCGATAGAACTACAATTACTATACTCATTACTCTTATTATTATCAATCTAACTCATATTATTAGCCATATTATGCTTATATGATCGATAGAACGAGAATTACTATACTCACTACTCTTAGTATTATCAATCTAACTCATATTATTAGCCATATTATGCTTATATTATCGATAGCACGACAATTACTATACTTATTACTCTTATTATTATCAATCTAACTCATATTATTAGCCATATTATGGTTAAGTGATCGATAGAACGACAATTACTATACTTATTACTCTTATTATTATCAATCTAACTCGTATTATTAGCCATATTATGCAGATATGATCGATAGAACTACAATTACTATACTCATTACTCTTATTATTATCAATCTAACTCATATTATTAGCCATATTATGCTTATATGATCGATAGAACGACAATTACTATACTCACTACCCTTAGTGTTATCAATCTAACTCATATTATTAGCCATATTCTGCTTTTATGATCGATAGAACGAGAATTACTATACTCACTAATCTTAGTGTTATCAATCTAACTCATATTATTAGCCATATTATGCAGATATGATCGATAGAACGACAATTACTATACTTATTACTCTTATTATTATCAATCTAACTCGTATTATTAGCCACATTATGCTTATATGATCGATAGAACGACAAATACTATACTTACTACTCTTATTATTATCAATCTACCTCATATTATTGGCCATATTATGCTTGTATGATCGATAGAACGACAATTACTATACTTATTACTCTTATTATTATCATTCTAACTCATATTATTAACCATATTATGCAGATATGATCGATAGAACTACAATTACTATACTCATTACTCTTATTATTATCAATCTAACTCATATTATTAGCCATATTATGCTTATATGATCGATAGAACGACAATTACTATACTCACTACTCTTAGTATTATCAATCTAACTCATATTATTAGCCATATTATGCTTATATTATCGATAGAACGACAATTACTATACTTATTACTGTTATTATTATCAATCTAACTCATATTATTAGCCATATTATGCAGATATGTTCGATAGAACTACAATTACTATACTCATTACTCTTATTATTATCTATCTAACTCATATTATTAGCCATATTATGCTTATATGATCGATAGAATGAGAATTACTATACTCACTACTCTTAGTATTATCAATCTAACTCATATTATTAGCCATATTATGCTTATATGATCGATAGAACGACAGTTACTATACTTATTACTCTTATTATTATCAATCCAACTCATATTATTAGCCATATTATGTTTATATGATCGATAGAACGAGAATTACTATACTCACTACCCTTAGTATTATCAATCTAACTCATATTATTAGCCATAGTATGCTTATATTATCGATAGAACGACAATTACTATACTTATTACTCTTATTATTATCAATCTAACTCATATTATTAGCCATATTATGGTTAAATGATCGATAGAACGACAATTACTATACTTATTACTCTTATTATTATCAATCTAACTCATATTATTAGCCATATTATGCTTATATGATCGATAGAACGACAATTACTATACTCACTACTCTTAGTATTATCAATCTAACTCATATTATTAGCCATATTATGCTTATATGATCGATAGAACGACAAATACTATACTTATTACTCTTATTATTATCTATCTAACTCATATTATTAACCATATTATGCAGATATGATCGATAGAACTACAATTACTATAATCATTACTCTTATTATTATCAATCTAACTCATATTATTAGCCATATTATGCTTATATGATCGATAGAACGAGAATTACTATACTCACTACTCTTAGTATTATCAATCTGACTCATATTATTAGACATATTATGCTTAAATGACCGATAGAACCACAATTACTATACTTATTACTCTTATTATTATCAATCTAACTCATATTCTTAGCCATATTACGCTTATATGATCGATAGAACGACAAATACTATACTTATTACTCTTATTCTTATCAATCTAACTCATATTATTAACCGTATTATGCAGATATGATCGATAGAACTACAATTACTATACTCATTAATCTTATTATTATCAATCTAACTCATATTATTAGCCATATTATGCTTAAATGATCGATAGAACTACAATTACTATACTCATTACTCTTATTATTATCAATCTAACTCATATTATTAGCCATATTATGCTTATATGATCGATAGAACGAGAATTACTATACTCACTACTCTTAGTATTATCAATCTAACTCATATTATTAGCCATATTATGCTTATATTATCGATAGCACGACAATTACTATACTTATTACTCTTATTATTATCAATCTAACTCATATTATTAGCCATATTATGGTTAAGTGATCGATAGAACGACAATTACTATACTTATTACTCTTATTATTATCAATCTAACTCGTATTATTAGCCATATTATGCAGATATGATCGATAGAACTACAATTACTATACTCATTACTCTTATTATTATCAATCTAACTCATATTATTAGCCATATTATGCTTATATGATCGATAGAACGACAATTACTATACTCACTACCCTTAGTGTTATCAATCTAACTCATATTATTAGCCATATTCTGCTTTTATGATCGATAGAACGAGAATTACTATACTCACTAATCTTAGTGTTATCAATCTAACTCATATTATTAGCCATATTATGCAGATATGATCGATAGAACGACAATTACTATACTTATTACTCTTATTATTATCAATCTAACTCGTATTATTAGCCACATTATGCTTATATGATCGATAGAACGACAAATACTATACTTACTACTCTTATTATTATCAATCTACCTCATATTATTGGCCATATTATGCTTGTATGATCGATAGAACGACAATTACTATACTTATTACTCTTATTATTATCATTCTAACTCATATTATTAACCATATTATGCAGATATGATCGATAGAACTACAATTACTATACTCATTACTCTTATTATTATCAATCTAACTCATATTATTAGCCATATTATGCTTATATGATCGATAGAACGACAATTACTATACTCACTACTCTTAGTATTATCAATCTAACTCATATTATTAGCCATATTATGCTTATATTATCGATAGAACGACAATTACTATACTTATTACTGTTATTATTATCAATCTAACTCATATTATTAGCCATATTATGCTTATATGATCGATAGAACGACAATTACTATACTTATTACTCTTATTATTATCAATCTAACTCATATTATTAACCATATTATGCAGATATGATCGATCGAACGACAATTACTATACTTATTACACTTATTATTATCAATCTAACTCATATTATTAGCCATACTATGCTTATATGATCGATAGAACGACAATTACTATACTTATTACTCTTATTATTATCAATCTAACTCATGCTATTAGCCATATTATGGTTATATGATCGATATAACGACAATTACTATACTTATTACTCTTGTTATTATCAATCTAACTCATATTATTACCCATATTATGCAGATATGATCGATAGAAGGACATTCACTGTACTTATTACACTCACTATTATCAATCTAACTCATATTATTAACCATATTATGCAGATATGATCGATAGGACGACAATTACTATACTTATTACTCTTATTATTATCATTCTAACTCATATTATTAGCCATATTATGCTTATATGATCGATAGAACGACAATTACTATACTCACTACTCTTAGTATTATCAATCAAACTCATATTATTAGCCATATTATGCTTATATTATCGATAGAACGACAATTACTATACTTATTACTGTTATTATTATCAATCTAACTCATATTATTAGCCATATTATGCTTATATGATCGATAGAATGAGAATTACTATACTCACTACCCTTAGTATTATCAATCTAACTCATATTATTAACCATATTATGCAGATATGATCGATAGTACGACAATTACTATACTCATTACTCTTATTATTATCAATCTATCTCATATTATTAACCATATTATGCAGATATGATCGATCGAACGACAATTACTATACTTATTACACTTATTATTATCAATCTAACTCATATTATTAGCCATACTATGCTTATATGATCGATAGTACGACAATTACTATACTCATTGCTCTTACTATTACCAATCTAACTCATATTATTAACCATATTATGCAATTATGATCGATAGAACGACAATTACTATACTTATTACACTTATTATTATCAATCTAACTCATATTATTAGCCATATTATGCTTATATGATCGATAGAACTACAATTACTATACTCATTACTCTTATTATTATCAATCCAACTCATATTATTACCCGTATTATGCTGATATGATCGATAGAACGACATTCACTATACTTATTGCACTCACTATTATCAATCTAACTCATATTATTAACCATATTATGCAGATATGATCGATAGAACGACAATTACTATACTTATTACTCTTATTATTATCATTCTAACTCATATTATTAACCATATTATGCAGATATGATCGATAGAACTACAATTACTATACTCATTGCTCTTATTATTATCAATCTAACTCATATTATTAGCCATATTATGCTTATATGATCGATAGAACGACAATTACTATACTTATGACTCTTATTATTATCAATCTAACTCATATTATTAGCCATATTATGCTTATATGATCGATAGAACGACAATTACTATACTCACTACCCTTAGTATTATCAATCTAACTCATATTATTAGCCATATTATGCAGATATGATCGATAGAACGACAATTACTATACTCATTACTCTTATTATTATCAATCTAACTCGTGCTATTAGCCATATTATGGTTATATGATCGATATAACGACAATTACTATACTTATTACTGTTATTATTATGAATCTAACTCATATTATTAACCATATTATGCAGATATGATCGATAGAACTACAATTACTATACTCATTACTGTTATTATTATCTATCTAACTCATATTATTAGCCATATTATGCTTATATCATCGATAGAATGAGAATTACTATACTCACTACTCTTAGTATTATCAATCTAACTCATATTATTAGCCATATTATGCTTATATGATCGATAGAACGACAGTTACTATACTTATTACTCTTATTATTATCAATCCAACTCATATTATTAGCCATATTATGCTTATATGATCGATAGAACGAGAATTACTATACTCACTACCCTTAGTATTATCAATCTAACTCATATTATTAGCCATAGTATGCTTATATTATCGATAGAACGACAATTACTATACTTATTACTCTTATTATTATCAATCTAACTCATATTATTAGCCATATTATGGTTAAATGATCGATAGAACGACAATTACTATACTTATTACTCTTATTATTATCAATCTAACTCATATTATTAGCCATATTATGCTTATATGATCGATAGAACGACAATTACTATACTCACTACTCTTAGTATTATCAATCTAACTCATATTATTAGCCATATTATGCTTAAATGATCGATAGAACGACAATTACTATACTTATTGCTCTTATTATTATCAATCTAACTCGTATTATTAGCCATATTATGCTTATATGATCGATAGAATGACAATTACTATACTTATTACTCTTATTATTATCAATCTAACTCATATTATTAGCCATATTGTGCTTATATGAGCGATAGAACGACAATTACTATATTTATTGCACTCACTATTATCAATCTAACTCACATTATTAGCCATATTATGCTTATATGATCGATAGTACGACAATTACTATACTCATTACTCTTATTATTATCAATCTAACTCATATTATTAACCATATTATGCAGATATGATCGATCGAACGACAATCACTATACTTATTACACTCACTATTATCAATCTAACTCATATTATTAACCATATTATGCAGATATGATCGATAGAACGACAATTACTATACTTATTACTCCTATTATTATCAATCTAACTCATATTATTAGCCATATTATGCTTAAATGATCGATAGAACTACAATTACTATACTCATTACTCTTATTATTATCAATCTAACTCATATTATTAGCCATATTATGCTTATATGATCGATAGAACGAGAATTACTATACTCACTACTCTTAGTATTATCAATCTAACTCATATTATTAGCCATATTATGCTTTTATGATCGATAGAACGACAATTACTATACTTATTACTGTTATTATTATCAATCTAACTCATATTATTAGCCATATTATGCTTAAATGATCGATAGAACGACAATTACTATAATTATTACTCTTATTATTATCAATCTAACTCGTATTATTAGCCATATTATGCTTATATAATCGATAGAACGACAGATACTATACTTATTACTCTTATTATTATC
Source organism: Megachile rotundata (assembly GCF_050947335.1). Lineage (NCBI taxonomy): Eukaryota > Metazoa > Arthropoda > Insecta > Hymenoptera > Megachilidae > Megachile > Megachile rotundata. The sequence goes on along the minus strand of NW_027473515.1, from coordinate 55,415 downwards.
AATCTAACTCATATTATTAACCATATTATGCAGATATGATCGATAGAACGACAATTACTCTACTTATTACTCTTATTATTATCAATCTAACTCGTATTATTAGCCATATTATGCTTATATGATCGATGGAACGACAAATACTATACTTACTACTCTTATTATTATCAATCTACCTCATATTATTAGCCATATTATGCTTATATGATCGATAGAACGACAATTACTATACTCACTACTCTTAGTATTATCAATCTAACTCATATTATTAGCCATATTATGCTTATATGATCGATAGAACGAGAATTACTATACTCACTACTCTTAGTATTATCAATCTAACTCATATTCTTAGCCATATTATGCTTTTATGATCGATAGAACGAGAATTACTATACTCACTAATCTTAGTATTATCAATCGAACTCATATTATTAGCCATATTATGCAGATATGATCGATAGAACTACAATTACTATACTCATTACTCTTATTATTATCAATCTAACTCATATTATTAGCCATATTATGCTTATATGATCGATAGAACGACAATTACTATACTCACTACCCTTAGTGTTATCAATCTAACTCATATTATTAGCCATATCATGCAGATATGATCGATAGAACGACAATTACTATACTCATTACTCTTATTATTATCAATCTAACTCGTGCTATTAGCCATATTATGGTTATATGATCGATATAACGACAATTACTATACTTATTACTGTTATTATTATGAATCTAACTCATATTATTAACCATATTATGCAGATATGATCGATAGAACTACAATTACTATACTCATTACTCTTATTATTATCTATCTAACTCATATTATTAGCCATATTATGCTTATATGATCGATAGAATGAGAATTACTATACTCACTACTCTTAGTAATATCAATCTAACTCATATTATTAGCCATATTATGCTTATATGATCGATAGAACGACAATTACTGTACTTATTACTCTTATTATTATCAATCCAACTCATATTATTAGCCATATTATGCTTATATGATCGATAGAACGAGAATTACTATACTCACTACCCTTAGTATTATCAATCGAACTCATATTATTAGCCATAGTATGCTTATATTATCGATAGAACGACAATTACTATACTTATTACTCTTATTATTATCAATCTAACTCATATTATTAGCCATATTATGGTTAAGTGATCGATAGAACGACAATTACTATACTTATTACTCTTATTATTATCAATCTAACTCGTATTATTAGCCATATTATGCTTATATGATCGATAGAACGACAAATACTATACTTACTACTCTTATTATTATCAATCTAACTCATATTATTAGCCATATTATGCTTATATGATCGATAGAACGACAATTACTATACTCACTACTCTTAGTATTATCAATCTAACTCATATTATTAGCCATATTATGCTTATATGATCGATAGAACGAGAATTACTATACTCACTACTCTTAGTATTATCAATCTAACTCATATTATTAGCCATATTATGCTTTTATGATCGATAGAACGAGAATTACTATACTCACTACTCTTAGTATTATCAATCTAACTCATATTATTAGCCATATTATGCAGATATGATCGATAGAACTACAATTACTATACTCATTACTCTTATTATTATCAATCTAACTCATATTATTAGCCATATTATGCTTATATGATCGATAGAACGACAATTACTATACTCACTACCCTTAGTATTATCAATCTAACTCATATTATTAGCCATATTATGCAGATATGATCGATAGAACGACAATTACTATACTCATTACTCTTATTATTATCAATCTAACTCGTGCTATTAGCCATATTATGGTTATATGATCGATATAACGACAATTACTATACTTATTACTGTTATTATTATGAATCTAACTCATATTATTAACCATATTATGCAGATATGATCGATAGAACTACAATTACTATACTCATTACTCTTATTATTATCTATCTAACTCATATTATTAGCCATATTATGCTTATATGATCGATAGAATGAGAATTACTATACTCACTACTCTTAGTATTATCAATCTAACTCATATTATTAGCCATATTATGCTTATATGATCGATAGAACGACAGTTACTATACTTATTACTCTTATTATTATCAATCCAACTCATATTATTAGCCATATTATGTTTATATGATCGATAGAACGAGAATTACTATACTCACTACCCTTAGTATTATCAATCTAACTCATATTATTAGCCATAGTATGCTTATATTATCGATAGAACGACAATTACTATACTTATTACTCTTATTATTATCAATCTAACTCATATTATTAGCCATATTATGGTTAAATGATCGATAGAACGACAATTACTATACTTATTACTCTTATTATTATCAATCTAACTCATATTATTAGCCATATTATGCTTATATGATCGATAGAACGACAATTACTATACTCACTACTCTTAGTATTATCAATCTAACTCATATTATTAGCCATATTATGCTTATATGATCGATAGAACGACAAATACTATACTTATTACTCTTATTATTATCTATCTAACTCATATTATTAACCATATTATGCAGATATGATCGATAGAACTACAATTACTATAATCATTACTCTTATTATTATCAATCTAACTCATATTATTAGCCATATTATGCTTATATGATCGATAGAACGAGAATTACTATACTCACTACTCTTAGTATTATCAATCTGACTCATATTATTAGACATATTATGCTTAAATGACCGATAGAACCACAATTACTATACTTATTACTCTTATTATTATCAATCTAACTCATATTCTTAGCCATATTACGCTTATATGATCGATAGAACGACAAATACTATACTTATTACTCTTATTCTTATCAATCTAACTCATATTATTAACCGTATTATGCAGATATGATCGATAGAACTACAATTACTATACTCATTAATCTTATTATTATCAATCTAACTCATATTATTAGCCATATTATGCTTAAATGATCGATAGAACTACAATTACTATACTCATTACTCTTATTATTATCAATCTAACTCATATTATTAGCCATATTATGCTTATATGATCGATAGAACGAGAATTACTATACTCACTACTCTTAGTATTATCAATCTAACTCATATTATTAGCCATATTATGCTTATATTATCGATAGCACGACAATTACTATACTTATTACTCTTATTATTATCAATCTAACTCATATTATTAGCCATATTATGGTTAAGTGATCGATAGAACGACAATTACTATACTTATTACTCTTATTATTATCAATCTAACTCGTATTATTAGCCATATTATGCAGATATGATCGATAGAACTACAATTACTATACTCATTACTCTTATTATTATCAATCTAACTCATATTATTAGCCATATTATGCTTATATGATCGATAGAACGACAATTACTATACTCACTACCCTTAGTGTTATCAATCTAACTCATATTATTAGCCATATTCTGCTTTTATGATCGATAGAACGAGAATTACTATACTCACTAATCTTAGTGTTATCAATCTAACTCATATTATTAGCCATATTATGCAGATATGATCGATAGAACGACAATTACTATACTTATTACTCTTATTATTATCAATCTAACTCGTATTATTAGCCACATTATGCTTATATGATCGATAGAACGACAAATACTATACTTACTACTCTTATTATTATCAATCTACCTCATATTATTGGCCATATTATGCTTGTATGATCGATAGAACGACAATTACTATACTTATTACTCTTATTATTATCATTCTAACTCATATTATTAACCATATTATGCAGATATGATCGATAGAACTACAATTACTATACTCATTACTCTTATTATTATCAATCTAACTCATATTATTAGCCATATTATGCTTATATGATCGATAGAACGACAATTACTATACTCACTACTCTTAGTATTATCAATCTAACTCATATTATTAGCCATATTATGCTTATATTATCGATAGAACGACAATTACTATACTTATTACTGTTATTATTATCAATCTAACTCATATTATTAGCCATATTATGCTTATATGATCGATAGAACGACAATTACTATACTTATTACTCTTATTATTATCAATCTAACTCATATTATTAACCATATTATGCAGATATGATCGATCGAACGACAATTACTATACTTATTACACTTATTATTATCAATCTAACTCATATTATTAGCCATACTATGCTTATATGATCGATAGAACGACAATTACTATACTTATTACTCTTATTATTATCAATCTAACTCATGCTATTAGCCATATTATGGTTATATGATCGATATAACGACAATTACTATACTTATTACTCTTGTTATTATCAATCTAACTCATATTATTACCCATATTATGCAGATATGATCGATAGAAGGACATTCACTGTACTTATTACACTCACTATTATCAATCTAACTCATATTATTAACCATATTATGCAGATATGATCGATAGGACGACAATTACTATACTTATTACTCTTATTATTATCATTCTAACTCATATTATTAGCCATATTATGCTTATATGATCGATAGAACGACAATTACTATACTCACTACTCTTAGTATTATCAATCAAACTCATATTATTAGCCATATTATGCTTATATTATCGATAGAACGACAATTACTATACTCATTACTCTTATTATTATCAATCTATCTCATATTATTAACCATATTATGCAGATATGATCGATCGAACGACAATTACTATACTTATTACACTTATTATTATCAATCTAACTCATATTATTAGCCATACTATGCTTATATGATCGATAGTACGACAATTACTATACTCATTGCTCTTACTATTACCAATCTAACTCATATTATTAACCATATTATGCAATTATGATCGATAGAACGACAATTACTATACTTATTACACTTATTATTATCAATCTAACTCATATTATTAGCCATATTATGCTTATATGATCGATAGAACTACAATTACTATACTCATTACTCTTATTATTATCAATCCAACTCATATTATTACCCGTATTATGCTGATATGATCGATAGAACGACATTCACTATACTTATTGCACTCACTATTATCAATCTAACTCATATTATTAACCATATTATGCAGATATGATCGATAGAACGACAATTACTATACTTATTACTCTTATTATTATCATTCTAACTCATATTATTAACCATATTATGCAGATATGATCGATAGAACTACAATTACTATACTCATTGCTCTTATTATTATCAATCTAACTCATATTATTAGCCATATTATGCTTATATGATCGATAGAACGACAATTACTATACTTATGACTCTTATTATTATCAATCTAACTCATATTATTAGCCATATTATGCTTATATGATCGATAGAACGACAATTACTATACTCACTACCCTTAGTATTATCAATCTAACTCATATTATTAGCCATATTATGCAGATATGATCGATAGAACGACAATTACTATACTCATTACTCTTATTATTATCAATCTAACTCGTGCTATTAGCCATATTATGGTTATATGATCGATATAACGACAATTACTATACTTATTACTGTTATTATTATGAATCTAACTCATATTATTAACCATATTATGCAGATATGATCGATAGAACTACAATTACTATACTCATTACTCTTATTATTATCAATCTAACTCATATTATTAGCCATATTATGCTTATATGATCGATAGAACGACAATTACTATACTCACTACTCTTAGTATTATCAATCTAACTCATATTATTAGCCATATTATGCTTATATTATCGATAGAACGACAATTACTATACTTATTACTGTTATTATTATCAATCTAACTCATATTATTAGCCATATTATGCTTATATGATCGATAGAACGACAATTACTATACTTATTACTCTTATTATTATCAATCTAACTCATATTATTAGCCATACTATGCTTATATGATCGATAGAACGACAATTACTATACTTATTACTCTTATTATTATCAATCTAACTCATGCTATTAGCCATATTATGGTTATATGATCGATATAACGACAATTACTATACTTATTACTCTTGTTATTATCAATCTAACTCATATTATTACCCATATTATGCAGATATGATCGATAGAAGGACATTCACTGTACTTATTACACTCACTATTATCAATCTAACTCATATTATTAACCATATTATGCAGATATGATCGATAGGACGACAATTACTATACTTATTACTCTTATTATTATCATTCTAACTCATATTATTAGCCATATTATGCTTATATGATCGATAGAACGACAATTACTATACTCACTACTCTTAGTATTATCAATCAAACTCATATTATTAGCCATATTATGCTTATATTATCGATAGAACGACAATTACTATACTTATTACTGTTATTATTATCAATCTAACTCATATTATTAGCCATATTATGCTTATATGATCGATAGAATGAGAGTTACTATACTCACTACCCTTAGTATTATCAATCTAACTCATATTATTAACCATATTATGCAGATATGATCGATAGGACGACAATTACTATACTTATTACTCTTATTATTATCATTCTAACTCATATTATTAGCCATATTATGCTTATATGATCGATAGAACGACAATTACTATACTCACTACTCTTAGTATTATCAATCAAACTCATATTATTAGCCATATTATGCTTATATTATCGATAGAACGACAATTACTATACTTATTACTGTTATTATTATCAATCTAACTCATATTATTAGCCATATTATGCTTATATGATCGATAGAATGAGAATTACTATACTCACTACCCTTAGTATTATCAATCTAACTCATATTATTAACCATATTATGCAGATATGATCGATAGTACGACAATTACTATACTCATTACTCTTATTATTATCAATCTATCTCATATTATTAACCATATTATGCAGATATGATCGATCGAACGACAATTACTATACTTATTACACTTATTATTATCAATCTAACTCATATTATTAGCCATACTATGCTTATATGATCGATAGTACGACAATTACTATACTCATTGCTCTTACTATTACCAATCTAACTCATATTATTAACCATATTATGCAATTATGATCGATAGAACGACAATTACTATACTTATTACACTTATTATTATCAATCTAACTCATATTATTAGCCATATTATGCTTATATGATCGATAGAACGACAATTACTATACTTATGACTCTTATTATTATCAATCTAACTCATATTATTAGCCATATTATGCTTATATGATCGATAGAACGACAATTACTATACTCACTACCCTTAGTATTATCAATCTAACTCATATTATTAGCCATATTATGCAGATATGATCGATAGAACGACAATTACTATACTCATTACTCTTATTATTATCAATCTAACTCGTGCTATTAGCCATATTATGGTTATATGATCGATATAACGACAATTACTATACTTATTACTGTTATTATTATGAATCTAACTCATATTATTAACCATATTATGCAGATATGATCGATAGAACTACAATTACTATACTCATTACTCTTATTATTATCAATCTAACTCATATTATTAGCCATATTATGCTTATATGATCGATAGAACGACAATTACTATACTCACTACTCTTAGTATTATCAATCTAACTCATATTATTAGCCATATTATGCTTATATTATCGATAGAACGACAATTACTATACTTATTACTGTTATTATTATCAATCTAACTCATATTATTAGCCATATTATGCTTATATGATCGATAGAACGACAATTACTATACTTATTACTCTTATTATTATCAATCTAACTCATATTATTAGCCATACTATGCTTATATGATCGATAGAACGACAATTACTATACTTATTACTCTTATTATTATCAATCTAACTCATGCTATTAGCCATATTATGGTTATATGATCGATATAACGACAATTACTATACTTATTACTCTTGTTATTATCAATCTAACTCATATTATTACCCATATTATGCAGATATGATCGATAGAAGGACATTCACTGTACTTATTACACTCACTATTATCAATCTAACTCATATTATTAACCATATTATGCAGATATGATCGATAGGACGACAATTACTATACTTATTACTCTTATTATTATCATTCTAACTCATATTATTAGCCATATTATGCTTATATGATCGATAGAACGACAATTACTATACTCACTACTCTTAGTATTATCAATCAAACTCATATTATTAGCCATATTATGCTTATATTATCGATAGAACGACAATTACTATACTTATTACTGTTATTATTATCAATCTAACTCATATTATTAGCCATATTATGCTTATATGATCGATAGATTGAGAGTTACTATACTCACTACCCTTAGTATTATCAATCTAACTCATATTATTAACCATATTATGCAGATATGATCGATAGGACGACAATTACTATACTTATTACTCTTATTATTATCATTCTAACTCATATTATTAGCCATATTATGCTTATATGATCGATAGAACGACAATTACTATACTCACTACTCTTAGTATTATCAATCAAACTCATATTATTAGCCATATTATGCTTATATTATCGATAGAACGACAATTACTATACTTATTACTGTTATTATTATCAATCTAACTCATATTATTAGCCATATTATGCTTATATGATCGATAGAATGAGAATTACTATACTCACTACCCTTAGTATTATCAATCTAACTCATATTATTAACCATATTATGCAGATATGATCGATAGTACGACAATTACTATACTCATTACTCTTATTATTATCAATCTATCTCATATTATAAACCATATTATGCAGATATGATCGATCGAACGACAATTACTATACTTATTACACTTATTATTATCAATCTAACTCATATTATTAGCCATACTATGCTTATATGATCGATAGTACGACAATTACTATACTCATTGCTCTTACTATTACCAATCTAACTCATATTATTAACCATATTATGCAATTATGATCGATAGAACGACAATTACTATACTTATTACACTTATTATTATCAATCTAACTCATATTATTAGCCATATTATGCTTATATGATCGATAGAACTACAATTACTATACTCATTACTCTTATTATTATCAATCCAACTCATATTATTACCCGTATTATGCTGATATGATCGATAGAACGACATTCACTATACTTATTGCACTCACTATTATCAATCTAACTCATATTATTAACCATATTATGCAGATATGATCGATAGAACGACAATTACTATACTTATTACTCTTATTATTATCATTCTAACTCATATTATTAACCATATTATGCAGATATGATCGATAGAACTACAATTACTATACTCATTGCTCTTATTATTATCAATCTAACTCATATTATTAGCCATATTATGCTTATATGATCGATAGAACGACAATTACTATACTTATGACTCTTATTATTATCAATCTAACTCATATTATTAGCCATATTATGCTTATATGATCGATAGAACGACAATTACTATACTCACTACCCTTAGTATTATCAATCTAACTCATATTATTAGCCATATTATGCAGATATGATCGATAGAACGACAATTACTATACTCATTACTCTTATTATTATCAATCTAACTCGTGCTATTAGCCATATTATGGTTATATGATCGATATAACGACAATTACTATACTTATTACTGTTATTATTATGAATCTAACTCATATTATTAACCATATTATGCAGATATGATCGATAGAACTACAATTACTATACTCATTACTGTTATTATTATCTATCTAACTCATATTATTAGCCATATTATGCTTATATCATCGATAGAATGAGAATTACTATACTCACTACTCTTAGTATTATCAATCTAACTCATATTATTAGCCATATTATGCTTATATGATCGATAGAACGACAGTTACTATACTTATTACTCTTATTATTATCAATCCAACTCATATTATTAGCCATATTATGCTTATATGATCGATAGAACGAGAATTACTATACTCACTACCCTTAGTATTATCAATCTAACTCATATTATTAGCCATAGTATGCTTATATTATCGATAGAACGACAATTACTATACTTATTACTCTTATTATTATCAATCTAACTCATATTATTAGCCATATTATGGTTAAATGATCGATAGAACGACAATTACTATACTTATTACTCTTATTATTATCAATCTAACTCATATTATTAGCCATATTATGCTTATATGATCGATAGAACGACAATTACTATACTCACTACTCTTAGTATTATCAATCTAACTCATATTATTAGCCATATTATGCTTAAATGATCGATAGAACGACAATTACTATACTTATTGCTCTTATTATTATCAATCTAACTCGTATTATTAGCCATATTATGCTTATATGATCGATAGAATGACAATTACTATACTTATTACTCTTATTATTATCAATCTAACTCATATTATTAGCCATATTGTGCTTATATGAGCGATAGAACGACAATTACTATATTTATTGCACTCACTATTATCAATCTAACTCACATTATTAGCCATATTATGCTTATATGATCGATAGTACGACAATTACTATACTCATTACTCTTATTATTATCAATCTAACTCATATTATTAACCATATTATGCAGATATGATCGATCGAACGACAATTACTATACTTATTACACTTATTATTATCAATCTAACTCATATTATTAGCCATATTGTGCTTATATGAGCGATAGAACGACAATTACTATATTTATTGCACTCACTATTATCAATCTAACTCACATTATTAGCCATATTATGCTTATATGATCGATAGTACGACAATTACTATACTCATTACTCTTATTATTATCAATCTAACTCATATTATTAACCATATTATGCAGATATGATCGATCGAACGACAATTACTATACTTATTACACTTATTATTATCAATCTAACTCATATTATTAGCCATACTATGCTTATATGATCGATAGTACGACAATTACTATACTCATTGCTCTTACTATTATCAATCTAACTCATATTATTAACCATATTATGCAATTATGATCGATAGAACGACAATTACTGTACTTATTACTCTTATTATTATCAATCTAACTCATATTATTAGCCATATTATGGTTAAATGATCGATAGAACGACAATTACTATACTTATTACTCTTATTATTATCAATCTAACTCATATTATTAGCCATATTATGCTTATATGATCGATAGAACGACAATTACTATACTTATTACTCCTATTATTATGAATCTAACTCATATTATTAGCCACATTATGCTTATATGATCGATAGAACTACAATTACTATACTCATTACTCTTATTATTATCAATCCAACTCATATTATTACCCGTATTATGCTGATATGATCGATAGAACGACATTCACTATACTTATTGCACTCACTATTATCAATCTAACTCAGATTATTAGCCATATTATGCTTATATGATCGATAGAACGACAAATACTATACTTATTACTCTTATTATTATCAATCTAACTCATATTATTAAGCATATTACGCAGATATGATCGATAGAACTACAATTACTATACTCATTACTCTTATTATTATCAATCTAACTCATATTATTAGCCATATTATGCTTATATGATCGATAGAACGAGAGTTACTATACTCACTACTCTTAGTATTATCAATCTAACTCATATTATTAGCCATATTATGCTTATATTATCGATAGAACGACAATTACTATACTTATTACTGTTATTATTATCAATCTAACTCATATTATTAGCCATACTATGCTTATATGATCGATAGAACGACAATTACTATACTTATTACTCTTATTATTATCAATCTAACTCATATTATTAACCATATTATGCTAATATGATCGACAGAACGACAATTACTATACATATTATTCTTATTTTTATCAACCCAACTCATATTATTCGCCATATTATGCTTAACTGATCGATAGAACGACAATTACTATACTTATTACTCATATTACTATGAATCTTACTCATATTATTAGCCATATTAAGCTTATATGATCGATAGAGCTACAATTACTATACTCATTACTCTTATTATTATCAATCCAACTCATATTATTAACCATATTATGCAGATATGATCGATATAACGACAATTACTATACTTATTACTCTTATTATTATCAATCTAACTCATATTATTAACCATATTATGCAGATATGATCGATAGAACGACAATTACTATACTTATTACTCTTATTATTATCAATCTAACTCATATTATTAGCCATATTGTGCTTATATGATCGATAGAACGACAATTACTATACTTATTACTCTTATTATTATAAATCTAACTCATATTATTAGCCATATTATGCTTATATGATCGATAGAACGACAATTACTATACTTATTACTCCTATTAATTCGAATCTAACTCATATTATTAGCCACATTATGCTTATATGATCGATAGGACTACAATTACTATACTCATTACTCTTATTATTATCAATCTAACTCATATTATTACCCGTATTATGCTGATATGATCGATAGAACGACATTCACTATACTTATTACACTCACTATTATCAATCTAACTCATATTATTAACCATATTATGCAGATATGATCGATAGAACGACAATTACTATACTTATTACTCTTATTATTATCATTCTAACTCATATTATTAACCATATTATGCAGATATGATCGATAGAACTACAATTACTATACTCATTACTCTTATTATTATCAATCTAACTCATATTATTAGCCATATTATGCTTATATGATCGATAGAACGACAATTACTATACTCACTACTCTTAGTATTATCAATCTAACTCATATTATTAGCCATATTATGCTTATATTATCGATAGAACGACAATTACTATACTTATTACTGTTATTATTATCAATCTAACTCATATTATTAGCCATACTATGCTTATATGATCGATAGAACGACAATTACTATACTTATTACTCTTATTATTATCAATCTAACTCATATTATTAGCCATATTATGCTTATATGATCGATAGAACGACAATTACTATACTTATTACTCTTATTATTATCAATCTAACTCATATTATTAGCCATATTGTGCTTATATGAGCGATAGAACGACAATTACTATACTCACTACTCTTAGTATTATCACTCTAACTCATATTATTAGCCATATTATGCTTATATGATCGAGAGAACAACAATTACTATACTTATTACTCTTATTATTATCAATCTAACTCATATTATTAGCCATATTATGCCTATATGATCGATAGAATGAGAATTACTATACTCACTACTCTTAGTATTACAACTCTAACTCATATTATTAGCCATATTATGCTTATATGATCGAGAGAACGACAATTACTATACTTATTACTCTTATTATTATGAATCTAACTCATATTATTAGCCATATTGTGCTTATATGATCGATAGAACGACAATTACTATACTTATTACTCTTATTATTATGAATCTAACTCATATTATTAGCCATATTATGCTTATATGATCGATAGAACGACAAATACTATACTTATTACTCTTATTATTATCAATCTAACTCATATTATTAACCATATTATGCAGATATGATCGATAGAACTACAATTACTATACTCATTACTCTTATTATTATCAATCTAACTCATATTATTAGCCATATTATGCTTATATGATCGATAGAACGAGAGTTACTATACTCACTACTCTTAGTATTATCAATCTAACTCATATTATTAGCCATATTATGCTTATATTATCGATAGAACGACAATTACTATACTTATTACTGTTATTATTATCAATCTAACTCATATTATTAGCCATATTATGCTTATATGATCGATAGAACGACAATTACTATACTTATTACTCTAATTATTATCAATCTAACTCATATTATTAACCATATTATGCTAATATGATCGACAGAACGACAATTACTATACATATTATTCTTATTTTTATCAACCCAACTCATATTATTCGCCATATTATGCTTAACTGATCGATAGAACGACAATTACTATACTTATTACTCATATTACTATGAATCTTACTCATATTATTAGCCATATTAAGCTTATATGATCGATAGAACTACAATTACTATACTCATTACTCTTATTATTATCAATCCAACTCATATTATTACCCATATTATGCTGATCTGATCGATAGAACGACATTGACTATACTTATTACACTCACTATTATCAATCTAACTCATATTATTAACCATATTATGCAGATATGATCGATAGAACGACAATTACTATACTTATTACTCTTATTATTATCATTCTAACTCATATTATTAACCATATTATGCTTATATGATCGATAGAACGACAATTACTATAGATATTATTCTTATTTTTATCAACCCAACTCATATTATTCGCCATATTATGCTTAAATGATCGATAGAACGACAATTACTATACTTATCACTGTTATTATTATGAATCTGACTCATATTATTAGCCATATTATGCTTATATGATCGATAGACCTACAATTACTATACCCATTACTCTTATTATTATCAATCCAACTCATATTATTACCCGTATTATGCTGATATGATCGATAGAACGACATGCACTATACTTATAACTCTTATTATTATCAATCTAACTCATATTATTAACCATATTATGCAGATATGATCGATAGAACGACAATTACTATACTCATTACTCTTATTACTATCAATCTAACTCATGCTATTAGCCATATTATGGTTATATGATCGATAGAACGACAATTACTATACTTATTACTCTTATTATTATCAATCTAACTCATATTATTAACCATATTATGCAGATATAATCGATAGAACGACAATTACTATACTTATTACTCTTATTATTATCAATCGAACTCATATTATTAGCCATATTATGCTTATATGATCGATAGAACGACAATTACTATACTCATTACTCTTATTATTATCAATCTAACTCATGCTATTAGCCATATTATGGTTATATGAACGATATAACGACAATTACTATACTTATTGCTCTTATTATTATCAATCTAACTCATATTATTAACCATATTATGCAGATATAATCGATAGAACGACAATTACTATACTTATTACTCTTATTATTATCAATCTAACTCATATTATTTGCCATATTATGCTTATATGATCGATAGAACGACAATTACTATACTTATTACTCCTATTATTATGAATCTAACTCATATTATTAGCCACATTATGCTTATATGATCGATAGAACTACAATTACTATACTCATTACTCTT
This sequence comes from Megachile rotundata, assembly GCF_050947335.1. Taxonomy (NCBI): domain Eukaryota; kingdom Metazoa; phylum Arthropoda; class Insecta; order Hymenoptera; family Megachilidae; genus Megachile; species Megachile rotundata. The sequence goes on along the minus strand of NW_027473515.1, from coordinate 39,986 downwards.
ATTATTATCAATCCAACTCATATTATTACCCGTATTATGCTGATATGATCGATAGAACGACATTCACTATACTTATTGCACTCACTATTATCAATCTAACTCATATTATTAGCCATATTATGCTTATATGATCGATAGAACGACAAATACTATACTTATTACTCTTATTATTATCAATCTAACTCATATTATTAAGCATATTATGCAGATATGATCGATAGAACTACAATTACTATACTCATTACTCTTATTATTATCAATCTAACTCATATTATTAGCCATATTATGCTTATATGATCGATAGAACGAGAGTTACTATACTCACTACTCTTAGTATTATCAATCTAACTCATATTATTAGCCATATTATGCTTATATTATCGATAGAACGACAATTACTATACTTATTACTGTTATTATTATCAATCTAACTCATATTATTAGCCATACTATGCTTATATGATCGATAGAACGACAATTACTATACTTATTACTCTTATTATTATCAATCTAACTCATATTATTAACCATATTATGCTAATATGATCGACAGAACGACAATTACTATACATATTATTCTTATTTTTATCAACCCAACTCATATTATTCGCCATATTATGCTTAACTGATCGATAGAACGACAATTACTATACTTATTACTCATATTACTATGAATCTTACTCATATTATTAGCCATATTAAGCTTATATGATCGATAGAGCTACAATTACTATACTCATTACTCTTATTATTATCAATCCAACTCATATTATTAACCATATTATGCAGATATGATCGATATAACGACAATTACTATACTTATTACTCTTATTATTATCAATCTAACTCATATTATTAACCATATTATGCAGATATGATCGATAGAACGACAATTACTATACTTATTACTCTTATTATTATCAATCTAACTCATATTATTAGCCATATTGTGCTTATATGATCGATAGAACGACAATTACTATACTTATTACTCTTATTATTATAAATCTAACTCATATTATTAGCCATATTATGCTTATATGATCGATAGAACGACAATTACTATACTTATTACTCCTATTAATTCGAATCTAACTCATATTATTAGCCACATTATGCTTATATGATCGATAGGACTACAATTACTATACTCATTACTCTTATTATTATCAATCTGACTCATATTATTACCCGTATTATGCTGATATGATCGATAGAACGACATTCACTATACTTATTACACTCACTATTATCAATCTAACTCATATTATTAACCATATTATGCAGATATGATCGATAGAACGACAATTACTATACTTATTACTCTTATTATTATCATTCTAACTCATATTATTAACCATATTATGCAGATATGATCGATAGAACTACAATTACTATACTCATTACTCTTATTATTATCAATCTAACTCATATTATTAGCCATATTATGCTTATATGATCGATAGAACGACAATTACTATACTCACTACTCTTAGTATTATCAATCTAACTCATATTATTAGCCATATTATGCTTATATTATCGATAGAACGACAATTACTATACTTATTACTGTTATTATTATCAATCTAACTCATATTATTAGCCATACTATGCTTATATGATCGATAGAACGACAATTACTATACTTATTACTCTTATTATTATCAATCTAACTCATATTATTAGCCATATTATGCTTATATGATCGATAGAACGACAATTACTATACTTATTACTCTTATTATTATCAATCTAACTCATATTATTAGCCATATTGTGCTTATATGAGCGATAGAACGACAATTACTATACTCACTACTCTTAGTATTATCACTCTAACTCATATTATTAGCCATATTATGCTTATATGATCGAGAGAACAACAATTACTATACTTATTACTCTTATTATTATCAATCTAACTCATATTATTAGCCATATTATGCCTATATGATCGATAGAATGAGAATTACTATACTCACTACTCTTAGTATTACAACTCTAACTCATATTATTAGCCATATTATGCTTATATGATCGAGAGAACGACAATTACTATACTTATTACTCTTATTATTATGAATCTAACTCATATTATTAGCCATATTGTGCTTATATGATCGATAGAACGACAATTACTATACTTATTACTCTTATTATTATGAATCTAACTCATATTATTAGCCATATTATGCTTATATGATCGATAGAACGACAAATACTATACTTATTACTCTTATTATTATCAATCTAACTCATATTATTAACCATATTATGCAGATATGATCGATAGAACTACAATTACTATACTCATTACTCTTATTATTATCAATCTAACTCATATTATTAGCCATATTATGCTTATATGATCGATAGAACGAGAGTTACTATACTCACTACTCTTAGTATTATCAATCTAACTCATATTATTAGCCATATTATGCTTATATTATCGATAGAACGACAATTACTATACTTATTACTGTTATTATTATCAATCTAACTCATATTATTAGCCATATTATGCTTATATGATCGATAGAACGACAATTACTATACTTATTACTCTAATTATTATCAATCTAACTCATATTATTAACCATATTATGCTAATATGATCGACAGAACGACAATTACTATACATATTATTCTTATTTTTATCAACCCAACTCATATTATTCGCCATATTATGCTTAACTGATCGATAGAACGACAATTACTATACTTATTACTCATATTACTATGAATCTTACTCATATTATTAGCCATATCAAGCTTATATGATCGATAGAACTACAATTACTATACTCATTACTCTTATTATTATCAATCCAACTCATATTATTACCCATATTATGCTGATCTGATCGATAGAACGACATTCACTATACTTATTACACTCACTATTATCAATCTAACTCATATTATTAACCATATTATGCAGATATGATCGATAGAACGACAATTACTATACTTATTACTCTTATTATTATCATTCTAACTCATATTATTAACCATATTATGCTTATATGATCGATAGAACGACAATTACTATACATATTATTCTTATTTTTATCAATCTAACTCATATTATTAACCATATTATGCAGATATAATCGATAGAACGACAATTACTATACTTATTACTCTTATTATTATCAATCGAACTCATATTATTAGCCATATTATGCTTATATGATCGATAGAACGACAATTACTATACTTATTACTCTTATTATTATCAATCTAACTCATGCTATTAGCCATATTATGGTTATATGATCGATATAACGACAATTACTATACTTATTACTCTTGTTATTATCAATCTAACTCATATTATTACCCATATTATGCTGATATGATCGATAGAAGGACATTCACTGTACATATTACACTCACTATTATCAATCTAACTCATATTATTAACCATATTATGCAGATATGATCGATAGGACGACAATTACTATACTTATTACTCTTATTATTATCATTCTAACTCATATTATTAGCCATATTATGCTTATATGATCGATAGAACGACAATTACTATACTCACTACTCTTAGTATTATCAATCAAACTCATATTATTAGCCATATTATGCTTATATTATCGATAGAACGACAATTACTATACTTATTACTCTTATTATTATCATTCTAACTCATATTATTAACCATATTATGCAGATATGATCGATAGAACTACAATTACTATACTCATTACTCTTATTATTATCAATCTAACTCATATTATTAGCCATATTATGCTTATATGATCGATAGAACGACAATTACTATACTCACTACTCTTAGTATTATCAATCTAACTCATATTATTAGCCATATTATGCTTATATTATCGATAGAACGACAATTACTATACTTATTACTGTTATTATTATCAATCTAACTCATATTATTAGCCATATTATGCTTATATGATCGATAGAACGACAATTACTATACTTATTACTGTTATTATTATCAATCTAACTCATATTATTAGCCATATTGTGCTTATATGATCGATAGAACGACAATTACTATACTTATTACTCCTATTAATTCGAATCTAACTCATATTATTAGCCACATTATGCTTATATGATCGATAGGACTACAATTACTATACTCATTACTCTTATTATTATCAATCTAACTCATATTATTACCCGTATTATGCTGATATGATCGATAGAACGACATTCACTATACTTATTACACTCACTATTATCAATCTAACTCATATTATTAACCATATTATGCAGATATGATCGATAGAACGACAAATACTATACTTATTACTCTTATTATTATCATTCTAACTCATATTATTAACCATATTATGCAGATATGATCGATAGAACTACAATTACTATACTCATTACTCTTATTATTATCAATCTAACTCATATTATTAGCCATATTATGCTTATATGATCGATAGAACGACAATTACTATACTCACTACTCTTAGTATTATCAATCTAACTCATATTATTAGCCATATTATGCTTATATTATCGATAGAACGACAATTACTATACTTATTACTGTTATTATTATCAATCTAACTCATATTATTAGCCATACTATGCTTATATGATCGATAGAACGACAATTACTATACTTATTACTCTTATTATTATCAATCTAACTCATATTATTAGCCATATTATGCTTATATGATCGATAGAACGACAATTACTATACTTATTACTCTTATTATTATCAATCTAACTCATATTATTAGCCATATTGTGCTTATATGAGCGATAGAACGACAATTACTATACTCACTACTCTTAGTATTATCACTCTAACTCATATTATTAGCCATATTATGCTTATATGATCGAGAGAACAACAATTACTATACTTATTACTCTTATTATTATCAATCTAACTCATATTATTAGCCATATTATGCCTATATGATCGATAGAATGAGAATTACTATACTCACTACTCTTAGTATTACAACTCTAACTCATATTATTAGCCATATTATGCTTATATGATCGAGAGAACGACAATTACTATACTTATTACTCTTATTATTATGAATCTAACTCATATTATTAGCCATATTGTGCTTATATGATCGATAGAACGACAATTACTATACTTATTACTCTTATTATTATGAATCTAACTCATATTATTAGCCATATTATGCTTATATGATCGATAGAACGACAAATACTATACTTATTACTCTTATTGTTATCAATCTAACTCATATTATTAACCATATTATGCAGATATGATCGATAGAACTACAATTACTATACTCATTACTCTTATTATTATCAATCTAACTCATATTATTAGCCATATTATGCTTATATGATCGATAGAACGAGAGTTACTATACTCACTACTCTTAGTATTATCAATCTAACTCATATTATTAGCCATATTATGCTTATATTATCGATAGAACGACAATTACTATACTTATTACTGTTATTATTATCAATCTAACTCATATTATTAGCCATATTATGCTTATATGATCGATAGAACGACAATTACTATACTTATTACTCTAATTATTATCAATCTAACTCATATTATTAACCATATTATGCTAATATGATCGACAGAACGACAATTACTATACATATTATTCTTATTTTTATCAACCCAACTCATATTATTCGCCATATTATGCTTAACTGATCGATAGAACGACAATTACTATACTTATTACTCATATTACTATGAATCTTACTCATATTATTAGCCATATCAAGCTTATATGATCGATAGAACTACAATTACTATACCCATTACTCTTATTATTATCAATCCAACTCATATTATTACCCGTATTATGCTGATATGATCGATAGAACGACATGCACTATACTTATAACTCTTATTATTATCAATCTAACTCATATTATTAACCATATTATGCAGATATGATCGATAGAACGACAATTACTATACTCATTACTCTTATTATTATCAATCTAACTCATGCTATTAGCCATATTATGGTTATATGATCGATAGAACGACAATTACTATACTTATTACTCTTATTATTATCAATCTAACTCATATTATTAACCATATTATGCAGATATAATCGATAGAACGACAATTACTATACTTATTACTCTTATTATTATCAATCGAACTCATATTATTAGCCATATTATGCTTATATGATCGATAGAACGACAATTACTATACTTATTACTCTTATTATTATCAATCTAACTCATGCTATTAGCCATATTATGGTTATATGATCGATATAACGACAATTACTATACTTATTACTCTTGTTATTATCAATCTAACTCATATTATTACCCATATTATGCTGATATGATCGATAGAAGGACATTCACTGTACATATTACACTCACTATTATCAATCTAACTCATATTATTAACCATATTATGCAGATATGATCGATAGGACGACAATTACTATACTTATTACTCTTATTATTATCATTCTAACTCATATTATTAGCCATATTATGCTTATATGATCGATAGAACGACAATTACTATACTCACTACTCTTAGTATTATCAATCAAACTCATATTATTAGCCATATTATGCTTATATTATCGATAGAACGACAATTACTATACTTATTACTCTTATTATTATCATTCTAACTCATATTATTAACCATATTATGCAGATATGATCGATAGAACTACAATTACTATACTCATTACTCTTATTATTATCAATCTAACTCATATTATTAGCCATATTATGCTTATATGATCGATAGAACGACAATTACTATACTCACTACTCTTAGTATTATCAATCTAACTCATATTATTAGCCATATTATGCTTATATTATCGATAGAACGACAATTACTATACTTATTACTGTTATTATTATCAATCTAACTCATATTATTAGCCATATTATGCTTATATGATCGATAGAACGACAATTACTATACTTATTACTGTTATTATTATCAATCTAACTCATATTATTAGCCATATTGTGCTTATATGAGCGATAGAACGACAATTACTATATTTATTACACTCACGATTATCAATCTAACTCATATTATTAACCATATTATGCAGATATGATCGATAGAACGACAATTACTATACTCATTACTCTTATTATTATCAATCTAACTCATGCTATTAGCCATATTATGGTTATATGAACGATATAACGACAATTACTATACTTATTACTCCTATTATTATGAATCTAACTCATATTATTAGCCACATTATGCTTATATGATCGATAGAACTACAATTACTATACTCATTACTCTTATTATTATCAATCCAACTCATATTATTACCCGTATTATGCTGATATGATCGATAGAACGACATTCACTATACTTATTGCACTCACTATTATCAATCTAACTCATATTATTAGCCATATTATGCTTATATGATCGATAGAACGACAAATACTATACTTATTACTCTTATTATTATCAATCTAACTCATATTATTAAGCATATTATGCAGATATGATCGATAGAACTACAATTACTATACTCATTACTCTTATTATTATCAATCTAACTCATATTATTAGCCATATTATGCTTATATGATCGATAGAACGAGAGTTACTATACTCACTACTCTTAGTATTATCAATCTAACTCATATTATTAGCCATATTATGCTTATATTATCGATAGAACGACAATTACTATACTTATTACTGTTATTATTATCAATCTAACTCATATTATTAGCCATACTATGCTTATATGATCGATAGAACGACAATTACTATACTTATTACTCTTATTATTATCAATCTAACTCATATTATTAACCATATTATGCTAATATGATCGACAGAACGACAATTACTATACATATTATTCTTATTTTTATCAACCCAACTCATATTATTCGCCATATTATGCTTAACTGATCGATAGAACGACAATTACTATACTTATTACTCATATTACTATGAATCTTACTCATATTATTAGCCATATTAAGCTTATATGATCGATAGAGCTACAATTACTATACTCATTACTCTTATTATTATCAATCCAACTCATATTATTAACCATATTATGCAGATATGATCGATATAACGACAATTACTATACTTATTACTCTTATTATTATCAATCTAACTCATATTATTAACCATATTATGCAGATATGATCGATAGAACGACAATTACTATACTTATTACTCTTATTATTATCAATCTAACTCATATTATTAGCCATATTGTGCTTATATGATCGATAGAACGACAATTACTATACTTATTACTCTTATTATTATAAATCTAACTCGTATTATTAGCCATATTATGCTTATATGATCGATAGAACGACAATTACTATACTTATTACTCCTATTAATTCGAATCTAACTCATATTATTAGCCACATTATGCTTATATGATCGATAGGACTACAATTACTATACTCATTACTCTTATTATTATCAATCTAACTCATATTATTACCCGTATTATGCTGATATGATCGATAGAACGACATTCACTATACTTATTACACTCACTATTATCAATCTAACTCATATTATTAACCATATTATGCAGATATGATCGATAGAACGACAATTACTATACGTATTACTCTTATTATTATCATTCTAACTCATATTATTAACCATATTATGCAGATATGATCGATAGAACTACAATTACTATACTCATTACTCTTATTATTATCAATCTAACTCATATTATTAGCCATATTATGCTTATATGATCGATAGAACGACAATTACTATACTCACTACTCTTAGTATTATCAATCTAACTCATATTATTAGCCATATTATGCTTATATTATCGATAGAACGACAATTACTATACTTATTACTGTTATTATTATCAATCTAACTCATATTATTAGCCATATTATGCTTATATGATCGATAGAACGACAATTACTATACTTATTACTCTTATTATTATCAATCTAACTCATATTATTAGCCATATTGTGCTTATATGAGCGATAGAACGACAATTACTATACACACTACTCTTAGTATTATCACTCTAACTCATATTATTAGCCATATTATGCTTATATGATCGAGAGAACAACAATTACTATACTTATTACTCTTATTATTATCAATCTAACTCATATTATTAGCCATATTATGCCTATATGATCGATAGAATGAGAATTACTATACTCACTACTCTTAGTATTACAACTCTAACTCATATTATTAGCCATATTATGCTTATATGATCGAGAGAACGACAATTACTATACTTATTACTCTTATTATTATGAATCTAACTCATATTATTAGCCATATTGTGCTTATATGATCGATAGAACGACAATTACTATACTTATTACTCTAATTATTATCAATCTAACTCATATTATTAACCATATTATGCTAATATGATCGACAGAACGACAATTACTATACATATTATTCTTATTTTTATCAACCCAACTCATATTATTCGCCATATTATGCTTAAATGATCGATAGAACGACAATTACTATACTTATTACTGTTATTATTATGAATCTGACTCATATTATTAGCCATATTATGCTTATATGATCGATAGACCTACAATTACTATACCCATTACTCTTATTATTATCAATCCAACTCATATTATTACCCGTATTATGCTGATATGATCGATAGAACGACATGCACTATACTTATTACTCTTATTATTATCAATCTAACTCATATTATTAAGCATATTATGCTAATATGATCGACAGAACGACAATTACTATACATATTATTCTTCTTTTTATCAACCCAACTCATATTATTCGCCATATTATGCTTAACTGATCGATAGAACGACAATTACTATACTTATTACTCTTATTACTATGAATCTTACTCATATTATTAGCCATATTAAGCTTATATGATCGATAGATCTACAATTACTATACTCATTACTCTTATTATTATCAATCCAACTCATATTATTACCCATATTATGCTGATCTGATCGATAGAACGACATTCACTATACTTATTACACTCACTATTATCAATCTAACTCATATTATTAACCATATTATGCAGATATGATCGATATAACGACAATTACTATACTTATTACTCTTATTATTATCAATCTAACTCATATTATTAACCATATTATGCAGATATGATCGATAGAACGACAATTACTATACTTACTACTCTTATTATTATCAATCTAACTCATATTATTAGCCATATTGTGCTTATATGATCGATAGAACGACAATTACTATACTTATTACTCTTGTTATTATAAATCTAACTCATATTATTAGCCATATTATGCTTATATGATCGATAGAACGACAATTACTATACTTATTACTCCTATTATTATGAATCTAACTCATATTATTAGCCACATTATGCTTATGTGATCGATAGAACTACAATTACTATACTCACTACTCTTAGTATTATCAATCTAACTCATATTATTAGCCATATTATGCTTATATTATCGATAGAACGACAATTACTATACTTATTACTGTTATTATTATCAATCTAACTCATATTATTAGCCATATTATGCTTATATGATCGATAGAACGACAATTACTATACTTATTACTCTTATTATTATCAATCTAACTCATATTATTAGCCATATTGTGCTTATATGAGCGATAGAACGACAATTACTATATTTATTACACTCACTATTATCAATCTAACTCATATTATTAACCATATTATGCAGATATGATCGATAGAACGACAATTACTATACTCATTACTCTTATTATTATCAATCTGACTCATGCTATTAGCCATATTATGGTTATATGATCGATATAACGACAATTACTATACTTATTACTCTTATTATTATCAATCTGACTCATATTATTAACCATATTATGCAGATGTAATCGATAGAACGACAATTACTATACTTATTGCTCTTATTATTATCAATCTAACTCATATTATTAGCCATATTATGCTTATATGATCGATAGAATGAGAATTACTATACTCACTACTCTTAGTATTATCACTCTAACTCATATTATTAGCCTTATTATGCTTATATGACCGATAGAACGACAATTACTGTACTTATTGCTCTTATTATTATCAATCTAACTCATATTATTAACCATATTATGCTAATATGATCGACAGAACGACAATTACTATACATATTATTCTTATTTTTATCAACCCAACTCATATTATTCGCCATATTATGCTTAACTGATCGATAGAACGACTATTACTATACTTATTACTCTTATTACTATGAATCTTACTCATATTATTAGCCATATTAAGCTTATATGATCGATAGAACTACAATTACTATACTCATTACTCTTATTATTATCAATCCAACTCATATTATTACCCATATTATGCTGATCTGATCGATAGAACGACATTTACTATACTTATTACACTCACTATTATCAATCTAACTCATATTATTAACCATATTATGCAGATATGATCGATAGAACGACAATTACTATACTTATTACTCTTATTATTATCAATCTAACTCACATTATTAGACATATTATGGTTATATGATCGATATAACGACAATTACTACACTTATTACTCTTATTATTATCAATCTAACTCATATTATTAACCATATTATGCAGATATGATCGATAGAACGACAATTACTATACATATTACTCTTATTATTATCAATCTAACTCATATTATTAGCCATATTGTGCTTATATGATCGATAGAACGACAATTACTATACTTATTACTCTTATTATTATAAATCTAACTCATATTATTAGCCATATTATGCTTATATGATCGATAGAACGACAATTACTATACTTATTACTCCTATTATTATGAATCTAACTCATATTATTAGCCACATTATGCTTATATGATCGATAGAACTACAATTACTATACTCATTACTCTTATTATTATCAATCCAACTCATATTATTACCCGTATTATGCTGATATGATCGATAGAACGACATTCACTATACTCATTACTCTTATTCTTATCAATCTAACTCATGCTATTAGCCATGTTATGGTTATATGATCGATATAACGACAATTACTATACTTATTACTCCTATTATTAACAATCTAACTCATATTATTAACCATATTATGCAATTATGATCGATAGAACGACAATTACTATACTTACTAAACTTATTATTATCAACCCAACTCATATTATTCGCCATATTATGCTTAACTGATCGATAGAACGACAATTACTATACTTATTACTCTTATTACTATGAATCTTACTCATATTATTAGCCATATTAAGCTTATATGATCGATAGATCTACAATTACTATACTCATTACTCTTATTATTATCAATCCAACTCATATTATTACCCATATTATGCTGATCTGATCGATAGAACGACATTCACTATACTTATTACACTCACTATTATCAATCTAACTCATATTATTAACCATATTATGCAGATATGATCGATATAACGACAATTACTATACTTATTACTCTTATTATTATCAATCTAACTCATATTATTAACCATATTATGCAGATATGATCGATAGAACGACAATTACTATACTTACTACTCTTATTATTATCAATCTAACTCATATTATTAGCCATATTGTGCTTATATGATCGATAGAACGACAATTACTATACTTATTACTCTTGTTATTATAAATCTAACTCATATTATTAGCCATATTATGCTTATATGATCGATAGAACTACAATTACTGTACTCACTACTCTTAGTATTATCAATCTAACTCATATTATTAGCCATATTATGCTTATATTATCGATAGAACGGCAATTACTATACTTATTACTGTTATTATTATCAATCTAACTCATATTATTAGCCATATTATGCTTATATGATCGATAGAACGACAATTACTATACTTATTACTCTTATTATTATCAATCTAACTCATATTATTAGCCATATTGTGCTTATATGAGCGATAGAACGACAATTACTATATTTATTACACTCACTATTATCAATCTAACTCATATTATTAACCATATTATGCAGATATGATCGATAGAACGACAATTACTATACTCATTACTCTTATTATTATCAATCTGACTCATATTATTAACCATATTATGCTGATCTGATCGATAGAACGACATTTACTATACTTATTACACTCACTATTATCAATCTAACTCATATTATTAACCATATTATGCAGATATGATCGATAGAACGACAATTACTATACTTATTACTCTTATTATTATCAATCTAACTCACATTATTAGCCATATTATGGTTATATGATCGATATAACGACAATTACTACACTTATTACTCTTATTATTATCAATCTAACTCATATTATTAACCATATTATGCAGATATGATCGATAGAATGAGAATTACTATACTTACTACTCTTAGTATTATCACTCTAACTCATATTATTAGCCATATTATGCTTATATGATCGAGAGAACAACAATTACTATACTTATTACTCTTATTATTATCAATCTAACTCATATTATTAGCCATATTATGCTTATATGATCGATAGAATGAGAATTACTATACTCACTACTCTTAGTATTATCACTCTAACTCATATTATTAGCCTTATTATGCTTATATGATCGATAGAACGACAATTACTGTACTTATTACTCTTATTATTATCAATCCAACTCATATTATTACCCATATTATGCTGATCTGATCGATAGAACGACATTCACTATACTTATTACACTCACTATTATCAATCTAACTCATATTATTAACCATATTATGCAGATATGATCGATAGAACGACAATTACTATACTTATTACTCTTATTATTATCATTCTAACTCATATTATTAACCATATTATGCAGATATGATCGATAGAACTACAATTACTATACTCATTACTCTTATTATTATCAATCTAACTCATATTATTAGCCATATTATGCTTATATGATCGATAGAACGACAATTACTATACTCACTACTCTTAGTATTATCAATCTAACTCATATTATTAGCCATATTATGCTTATATTATCGATAGAACGACAATTACTATACTTATTAGTGTTATTATTATCAATCTAACTCATATTATTAGCCATATTATGCTTATATGATCGATAGAACGACAATTACTATACTTATTACTCTTATTATTATCAATCTAACTCATATTATTAGCCATATTGTGCTTATATGAGCGATAGAACGACAATTACTATACTCACTACTCTTAGTATTATCACTCTAACTCATATTATTAGCCATATTATGCTTATATGATCGAGAGAACAACAATTACTATACTTATTACTCTTATTATTATCAATCTAACTCATATTATTAGCCATATTATGCCTATATGATCGATAGAATGAGAATTACTATACTCACTACTCTTAGTATTACAACTCTAACTCATATTATTAGCCATATTATGCTTATATGATCGAGAGAACGACAATTACTATACTTATTACTCTTATTATTATGAATCTAACTCATATTATTAGCCATATTATGCTTATATGATCGATAGAACGACAAATACTATACTTATTACTCTTATTATTATCAATCTAACTCATATTATTAACCATATTATGCAGATATGATCGATAGAACTACAATTACTATACTCATTACTCTTATTATTATCAATCTAACTCATATTATTAGCCATATTATGCTTATATGATCGATAGAACGAGAGTTACTATACTCACTACTCTTAGTATTATCAATCTATCTCATATTATTAGCCATATTATGCTTATATGATCGATAGAACGAGAGTTACTATACTCACTACTCTTAGTATTATCAATCTAACTCATATTATTAGCCATATTATGCTTATATTATCGATAGAACGACAATTACTATACTTATTACTGTTATTATTATGAATCTGACTCATATTATTAGCCATATTATGCTTATATGATCGATAGACCTACAATTACTATACCCATTACTCTTATTATTATCAATCCAACTCATATTATTACCCGTATTATGCTGATATGATCGATAGAACGACATGCACTATACTTATTACTCTTATTATTATCAATCTAACTCATATTATTAACCATATTATGCTAATATGATCGACAGAACGATAATTACTATACATATTATTCTTCTTTTTATCAACCCAACTCATATTATTCGCCATATTATGCGTAACTGATCGATAGAACGACAATTACTATACTTATTACTCCTATTATTATGAATCTAACTCATATTATTAGCCACATTATGCTTATATGATCGATAGAACTACAATTACTATACTCATTACTCTTATTATTATCAATCCAACTCATATTATTACCCGTATTATGCTGATATGATCGATAGAACGACATTCACTATACTTATTACACTCACTATTATCAATCTAACTCATATTATTAACCATATTATGCAGATATGATCGATAGAACGACAATTACTATACTTATTACTCTTATTATTATCATTCTAACTCATATTATTAACCATATTATGCAGATATGATCGATAGAACTACAATTACTATACTCATTACTCTTATTATTATCAATCTAACTCATATTATTAGCCATATTATGCTTATATGATCGATAGAACGACAATTACTATACTCACTACTCTTAGTATTATCAATCTAACTCATATTATTAGCCATATTATGCTTATATTATCGATAGAACGACAATTACTATACTTATTACTGTTATTATTATCAATCTAACTCATATTATTAGCCATATTATGCTTATATGATCGATAGAACGACAATTACTATACTTATTACTCTTATTATTATCAATCTAACTCATATTATTAGCCATATTGTGCTTATATGAGCGACAGAACGACAATTACTATATTTATTACACTCACTATTATCAATCTAACTCATATTATTAACCATATTATGCAGATATGATCGATAGAACGACAATTACTATACTCATTACTCTTATTATTATCAATCTGACTCATGCTATTAGCCATATTATGGTTATATGATCGATATAACGACAATTACTATACTTATTACTCTTATTATTATCAATCTGACTCATATTATTAACCATATTATGCAGATGTAATCGATAGAACGACAATTACTATACTTATTACTCTTATTACTATGAATCTTACTCATATTATTAGCCATATTAAGCTTATATGATCGATAGAACTACAATTACTATACTCATTACTCTTATTATTATCAATCCAACTCATATTATTACCCATATTATGCTGATCTGATCGATAGAACGACATTTACTATACTTATTACACTCACTATTATCAATCTAACTCATATTATTAACCATATTATGCAGATATGATCGATAGAACGACAATTACTATACTTATTACTCTTATTATTATCAATCTAACTCACATTATTAGCCATATTATGGTTATATGATCGATATAACGACAATTACTACACTTATTACTCTTATTATTATCAATCTAATTCATATTATTAACCATATTATGCAGATATGATCGATAGAACGACAATTACTATACTTATTACTCTTATTATTATCAATCTAACTCATATTATTAGCCATATTGTGCTTATATGATCGATAGAACGACAATTACTATACTTATTACTCTTATTATTATAAATCTAACTCATATTATTAGCCATATTATGCTTATATGATCGATAGAACGACAATTACTATACTTATTACTCCTATTATTATGAATCTAACTCATATTATTAGCCACATTATGCTTATATGATCGATAGAACTACAATTACTATACTCATTACTCTTATTATTATCAATCCAACTCATATTATTACCCGTATTATGCTGATATGATCGATAGAACGACATTCACTATACTTATTACACTCACTATTATCAATCTAACTCATATTATTAACCATATTATGCAGATATGATCGATAGAACGACAATTACTATACTTATTACTGTTATTATTATCAATCTAACTCATATTATTAGCCATATTATGCTTATATGATCGATAGAACGACAATTACTATACTTATTACTCTTATTATTATCAATCTAACTCATATTATTAGCCATATTGTGCTTATATGAGCGATAGAACGACAATTACTATATTTATTACACTCACTATTATCAATCTAACTCATATTATTAACCATATTATGCAGATATGATCGATAGAACGACAATTACTATACTCATTACTCTTATTCTTATCAATCTAACTCATGCTATTAGCCATGTTATGGTTATATGATCGATATAACGACAATTACTATACTTATTACTCTTATTATTAACAATCTAACTCATATTATTAACCATATTATGCAATTATGATCGATAGAACGACAATTACTATACTTACTACACTTATTATTATCAATCTAACTCATATTATTAGCCAGATTATGCTTATATGATCGATAGAACGACAATTACTATACTTATTACTCTTATTATTATCAATCTAACTCATGCTATTAGCCATATTATGGTTATATGATCGATATAACGACAATTACTATACTTATTACTCTTGTTATTATCAATCTAACTCATATTATTAACCATATTATGCCGATATGATCGATAGAACGACAATTACTATACTTATTACTCTTATTATTATCAATCTAACTCATATTATTAGCCATATTGTGCTTATATGATCGATAGAACGACAATTACTATACTTATTACTCTTATTATTATCAATCTAACTCATATTATTAGCCATATTATGCTTATATGATAGATAGAACGACAATTACTATACTTATTACTCTTATTATTATGAATCTAACTCATATTATTAGCCACATTATGCTTATATGATCGATAGAATGAGAATTACTATACTTACTACTCTTAGTATTATCACTCTAACTCATATTATTAGCCATATTATGCTTATATGATCGAGAGAACAACAATTACTATACTTATTACTCTTATTATTATCAATCTAACTCATATTATTAGCCATATTATGCTTATATGATCGATAGAATGAGAATTACTATACTCACTACTCTTAGTATTATCACTCTAACTCATATTATTAGCCTTATTATGCTTATATGATCGATAGAACGACAATTACTGTACTTATTACTCTTATTATTATCAATCCAACTCATATTATTACCCATATTATGCTGATCTGATCGATAGAACGACATTCACTATACTTATTACACTCACTATTATCAATCTAACTCATATTATTAACCATATTATGCAGATATGATCGATAGAACGACAATTACTATACTTATTACTCTTATTATTATCATTCTAACTCATATTATTAACCATATTAAGCAGATATGATCGATAGAGCTACAATTACTATACTCATTACTCTTATTATTATCAATCTAACTCATATTATTAGCCATATGATGCTTATATGATCGATAGAACGACAATTACTATACTTATTACACTTATTATTATCAATCTAACTCATATTATTAGCCATACTATGCTTATATGATCGATAGTACGACAATTACTATACTCATTGCTCTTACTATTATCAATCTAACTCATATTATTAACCATATTATGCAATTATGATCGATAGAACGACAATTACTATACTTATTACACTTATTATTATCAATCTAACTCATATTATTAGCCATATTATGCTTATATGATCGATAGAACGACAATTACTATACTTATTACTCTTATTATTATCAATCTAACTCATGCTATTAGCCATATTATGGTTATATGATCGATATAACGACAATTACTATACTTATTACTCTTATTATTATGAATCTATCTCATATTATTAGCCACATTATGCTTATATGATCGATAGAACTACAATTACTATACTCATTACTCTTATTATTATCAATCCAACTCATATTATTACCCGTATTATGCTGATATGATCGATAGAACGACATTCACTATACTTATTACACTCACTATTATCAATCTAACTCATATTATTAACCATATTATGCAGATATGATCGATAGAACGACAATTACTATACCTATTACTCTTATTATTATCATTCTAACTCATATTATTAACCATATTATGCAGATATGATCGATAGAACTACAATTACTATACTCATTACTCTTATAATTATCAATCTAACTCATATTATTAGCCATATTATGCTTATATGATCGATAGAACGACAATTACTATACTCACTACTCTTAGTATTATCAATCTAACTCATATTATTAGCCATATTATGCTTATATTATCGATAGAACGACAATTACTATACTTATTACTGTTATTATTATCAATCTAACTCATATTATTAGCCATATTATGCTTATATGATCGATAGAACGACAATTACTATACTTATTACTCTTATTATTATCAATCTAACTCATATTATTAGCCATATTGTGCTTATATGCGCGATAGAACGACAATTACTATATTTATTACACTCACTATTATCAATCTAACTCATATTATTAACCATATTATGCAGATATGATCGATAGAACGACAATTACTATACTCATTACTCTTATTATTATCAATCTAACTCATGCTATTAGCCATATTATGGTTATATGATCGATATAACGACAATTACTATACTAATTACTGTTATTATTATGAATCTAACTCATATTATTAGCCATATTATGCTTATATGATCGATAGAACGACAATTACTATACTTATTACTCTTATTATTATCAATCCAACTCATATTATGAGCCATATTATGCTTATATGATCGATAGAACGACAATTACTATACTCACTACCCTTAGTATTATCAATCTAACTCATATTATTAGCCATATTATGCAGATATGATCGATAGAACTACAATTACTATACTCATTACTCTTATTATTATCAATCTAACTCATATTATTAGCCATAGTATGCTTATATGATCGATAGAACGACAATTACTATACTCACTACCCTTAGTATTATCAATCTAACTCATATTATTAGCCATATTATGCTTATATTATCGATAGAACGACAATTACTATACTTATTACTGTTATTATTATCAATCTAACTCATATTATTAGCCATATTATGCTTATATGATCGATTGAACGACAATTACTATACTTATTACTCTTATTATTATCAATCTAACTCATATTATTAGCCATATTGTGCTTATATGAGCGATAGAACGACAATTACTATATTTATTACACTCACTATTATCAATCTAACTCATATTATTAACCATATTATGCAGATATGATCGATAGAACGACAATTACTATACTCATTACTCTTATTATTATCAATCTAACTCATGCTATTAGCCATATTATGGTTATATGATCGATATAACGACAATTACTATACTAATTACTGTTATTATTATGAATCTAACTCATATTATTAACCATATTATGCAGATATGATCGATAGAACTACAATTACTATACTCATTACTCTTATTATTAACTATCTAACTCATATTATTAGCCATATTATGCTTATATGATCGATAGAACGACAATTACTATACTCACTACTCTTAGTATTATCAATCTAACTCATATTATTAGCCATATTATGCTTATATTATCGATAGAACGACAATTACTATACTTATTACTGTTATTATTATCAATCTAACTCATATTATTAGCCATATTATGCTTATATGATCGATAGAACGACAATTACTATACTTATTACTCTTATTATTATCAATCTAACTCATATTATTAGCCATATTGTGCTTATATGAGCGACAGAACGACAATTACTATATTTATTACACTCACTATTATCAATCTAACTCATATTATTAACCATATTATGCAGATATGATCGATAGAACGACAATTACTATACTCATTACTCTTATTATTATCAATCTGACTCATGCTATTAGCCATATTATGGTTATATGATCGATATAACGACAATTACTATACTTATTACTCTTATTATTATCAATCTGACTCATATTATTAACCATATTATGCAGATGTAATCGATAGAACGACAATTACTATACTTATTACTCTTATTACTATGAATCTTACTCATATTATTAGCCATATTAAGCTTATATGATCGATAGAACTACAATTACTATACTCATTACTCTTATTATTATCAATCCAACTCATATTATTACCCATATTATGCTGATCTGATCGATAGAACGACATTTACTATACTTATTACACTCACTATTATCAATCTAACTCATATTATTAACCATATTATGCAGATATGATCGATAGAACGACAATTACTATACTTATTACTCTTATTATTATCAATCTAACTCACATTATTAGCCATATTATGGTTATATGATCGATATAACGACAATTACTACACCTATTACTCTTATTATTATCAATCTAACTCATATTATTAACCATATTATGCAGATATGATCGATAGAACGACAATTACTATACTTATTACTCTTATTATTATCAATCTAACTCATATTATTAGCCATATTGTGCTTATATGATCGATAGAACGACAATTACTATACTTATTACTCTTATTATTATAAATCTAACTCATATTATTAGCCATATTATGCTTATATGATCGATAGAACGACAATTACTATACTTATTACTCCTATTATTATGAATCTAACTCATATTATTAGCCACATTATGCTTATATGATCGATAGAACTACAATTACTATACTCATTACTCTTATTATTATCAATCCAACTCATATTATTACCCGTATTATGCTGATATGATCGATAGAACGACATTCACTATACTTATTACACTCACTATTATCAATCTAACTCATATTATTAACCATATTATGCAGATATGATCGATAGAACGACAATTACTATACTTATTACTGTTATTATTATCAATCTAACTCATATTATTAGCCATATTATGCTTATATGATCGATAGAACGACAATTACTATACTTATTACTCTTATTATTATCAATCTAACTCATATTATTAGCCATATTGTGCTTATATGAGCGATAGAACGACAATTACTATATTTATTACACTCACTATTATCAATCTAACTCATATTATTAACCATATTATGCAGATATGATCGATAGAACGACAATTACTATACTCATTACTCTTATTCTTATCAATCTAACTCATGCTATTAGCCATGTTATGGTTATATGATCGATATAACGACAATTACTATACTTATTACTCTTATTATTAACAATCTAACTCATATTATTAACCATATTATGCAATTATGATCGATAGAACGACAATTACTATACTTACTACACTTATTATTATCAATCTAACTCATATTATTAGCCAGATTATGCTTATATGATCGATAGAACGACAATTACTATACTTATTACTCTTATTATTATCAATCTAACTCATGCTATTAGCCATATTATGGTTATATGATCGATATAACGACAATTACTATACTTATTACTCTTGTTATTATCAATCTAACTCATATTATTAACCATATTATGCAGATATGATCGATAGAACGACAATTACTATACTTATTACTCTTATTATTATCAATCTAACTCATATTATTAGCCATATTGTGCTTATATGATCGATAGAACGACAATTACTATACTTATTACTCTTATTATTATCAATCTAACTCATATTATTAGCCATATTATGCTTATATGATAGATAGAACGACAATTACTATACTTATTACTCTTATTATTATGAATCTAACTCATATTATTAGCCACATTATGCTTATATGATCGATAGAATGAGAATTACTATACTTACTACTCTTAGTATTATCACTCTAACTCATATTATTAGCCATATTATGCTTATATGATCGAGAGAACAACAATTACTATACTTATTACTCTTATTATTATCAATCTAACTCATATTATTAGCCATATTATGCTTATATGATCGATAGAATGAGAATTACTATACTCACTACTCTTAGTATTATCACTCTAACTCATATTATTAGCCTTATTATGCTTATATGATCGATAGAACGACAATTACTGTACTTATTACTCTTATTATTATCAATCCAACTCATATTATTACCCATATTATGCTGATCTGATCGATAGAACGACATTCGCTATACTTATTACACTCACTATTATCAATCTAACTCATATTATTAACCATATTATGCAGATATGATCGATAGAACGACAATTACTATACTTATTACTCTTATTATTATCATTCTAACTCATATTATTAACCATATTAAGCAGATATGATCGATAGAGCTACAATTACTATACTCATTACTCTTATTATTATCAATCTAACTCATATTATTAGCCATATGATGCTTATATGATCGATAGAACGACAATTACTATACTTATTACACTTATTATTATCAATCTAACTCATATTATTAGCCATACTATGCTTATATGATCGATAGTACGACAATTACTATACTCATTGCTCTTACTATTATCAATCTAACTCATATTATTAACCATATTATGCAATTATGATCGATAGAACGACAATTACTATACTTATTACACTTATTATTATCAATCTAACTCATATTATTAGCCATATTATGCTTATATGATCGATAGAACGACAATTACTATACTTATTACTCTTATTATTATCAATCTAACTCATGCTATTAGCCATATTATGGTTATATGATCGATATAACGACAATTACTATACTTATTACTCTTATTATTATGAATCTATCTCATATTATTAGCCACATTATGCTTATATGATCGATAGAACTACAATTACTATACTCATTACTCTTATTATTATCAATCCAACTCATATTATTACCCATATTATGCTGATATGATCGATAGAACGACATTCACTATACTTATTACACTCACTATTATCAATCTAACTCATATTATTAACCATATTATGCAGATATGATCGATAGAACGACAATTACTATACCTATTACTCTTATTATTATCATTCTAACTCATATTATTAACCATATTATGCAGATATGATCGATAGAACTACAATTACTATACTCATTACTCTTATTATTATCAATCTAACTCATATTATTAGCCATATTATGCTTATATGATCGATAGAACGACAATTACTATACTCACTACTCTTAGTATTATCAATCTAACTCATATTATTAGCCATATTATGCTTATATTATCGATAGAACGACAATTACTATACTTATTACTGTTATTATTATCAATCTAACTCATATTATTAGCCATATTATGCTTATATGATCGATAGAACGACAATTACTATACTTATTACTCTTATTATTATCAATCTAACTCATATTATTAGCCATATTGTGCTTATATGCGCGATAGAACGACAATTACTATATTTATTACACTCACTATTATCAATCTAACTCATATTATTAACCATATTATGCAGATATGATCGATAGAACGACAATTACTATACTCATTACTCTTATTATTATCAATCTAACTCATGCTATTAGCCATATTATGGTTATATGATCGATATAACGACAATTACTATACTAATTACTGTTATTATTATGAATCTAACTCATATTATTAGCCATATTATGCTTATATGATCGATAGAACGACAATTACTATACTTATTACTCTTATTATTATCAATCCAACTCATATTATGAGCCATATTATGCTTATATGATCGATAGAACGACAATTACTATACTCACTACCCTTAGTATTATCAATCTAACTCATATTATTAGCCATATTATGCAGATATGATCGATAGAACGACAATTACTATACTTATTACTCTTATTATTATCAATCCAACTCATATTATTAGCCATATTATGCTTATATGATCGATAGAACGACAATTACTATACTCACTACCCTTAGTATTATCAATCTAACTCATATTATTAGCCATATTATGCTTATATGATCGATAGAACGACAATTACTATACTCACTACTCTTAGTATTATCAATCTAACTCATATTATTAGCCACATTATGCTTTTATGATCGATAGAACGAGAATTACTATACTCACTACTCTTAGTATTATCAATCTAACTCATATTATTAGCCATATTATGCAGATATGATCGATAGAACTACAATTACTATACTCATTACTCTTATTATTATCAATCTAACTCATGCTATTAGCCATATTATGGTTATATGATCGATATAACGACAATTACTATACTAATTACTGTTATTATTATGAATCTAACTCATATTATTAACCATATTATGCAGATATGATCGATAGAACTACAATTACTATACTCATTACTCTTATTATTAACAATCTAACTCATATTATTAGCCATATTATGCTTATATGATCGATAGAATGAGAATTACTATACTCACTACCCTTAGTATTATCAATCTAACTCATATTATTAGCCATATTATGCAGATATGATCGATAGAACTACAATTACTATACTCATTACTCTTATTATTATCAATCTAACTCATATTATTAGCCATATTATGCTTATATGATCGATAGAACGACAATTACTATACTCACTACCCTTAGTATTATCAATCTAACTCATATTATTAGCCATATTATGCTTATATTATCGATAGAACGACAATTACTATACTTATTACTGTTATTATTATCAATCTAACTCATATTATTAGCCATATTATGCTTATATTATCGATAGAACGACAATTACTATACTTATTACTGTTATTATTATCAATCTAACTCATATTATTAGCCATATTATGCTTATATGATCGATTGAACGACAATTACTATACTTATTACTCTTATTATTATCAATCTAACTCATATTATTAGCCATATTTTGCTTATATGAGCGATAGAACGACAATTACTATATTTATTACACTCACCATTATCAATCTAACTCATATTATTAACCATATTATGCAGATATGATCGATAGAACGACAATTACTATACTCATTACTCTTATTATTATCAATCTAACTCATGCTATTAGCCATATTATGGTTATATGATCGATATAACGACAATTACTATACTAATTACTGTTATTATTATGAATCTAACTCATATTATTAACCATATTATGCAGATATGATCGATAGAACTACAATTACTATACTCATTACTCTTATTATTAACTATCTAACTCATATTATTAGCCATATTATGCTTATATGATCGATAGAATGAGAATTACTATACTCACTACCCTTAGTATTATCAATCTAACTCATATTATTAGCCATATTATGCAGATATGATCGATAGAACTACAATTACTATACTCATTACTCTTATTATTATCAATCTAACTCATATTATTAGCCATATTATGCTTATATGATCGATAGAACGACAATTACTATACTCATTACTCTTATTATTATCAATCTAACTCATGCTATTAGCCATATTATGGTTATATGATCGATATAACGACAATTACTATACTAATTACTGTTATTATTATGAATCTAACTCATATTATTAACCATATTATGCAGATATGATCGATAGAACTACAATTACTATACTCATTACTCTTATTATTAACTATCTAACTCATATTATTAGCCATATTATGCTTATATGATCGATAGAATGAGAATTACTATACTCACTACCCTTAGTATTATCAATCTAACTCATATTATTAGCCATATTATGCAGATATGATCGATAGAACTACAATTACTATACTCATTACTCTTATTATTATCAATCTAACTCATATTATTAGCCATATTATGCTTATATGATCGATAGAACGACAATTACTATACTCACTACCCTTAGTATTATCAATCTAACTCATATTATTAGCCATATTATGCTTATATTATCGATAGAACGACAATTACTATACTTATTACTGTTATTATTATCAATCTAACTCATATTATTAGCCATATTATGCTTATATGATCGATTGAACGACAATTACTATACTTATTACTCTTATTATTATCAATCTAACTCATATTATTAGCCATATTGTGCTTATATGAGCGATAGAACGACAATTACTATATTTATTACACTCACTATTATCAATCTAACTCATATTATTAACCATATTATGCAGATATGATCGATAGAACGACAATTACTATACTCATTACTCTTATTATTATCAATCTAACTCATGCTATTAGCCATATTATGGTTATATGATCGATATAACGACAATTACTATACTAATTACTGTTATTATTATGAATCTAACTCATATTATTAACCATATTATGCAGATATGATCGATAGAACTACAATTACTATACTCATTACTCTTATTATTAACTATCTAACTCATATTATTAGCCATATTATGCTTATATGATCGATAGAATGAGAATTACTATACTCACTACTCTTAGTATTATCAATCTAACTCATATTATTAGCCATATTATGCTTATATGATCGATAGAACGACAATTACTATACTTATTACTCTTATTATTATCAATCCAACTCATATTATTAGCCATATTATGCTTATATGATCGATAGAACGACAATTACTATACTCACTACCCTTAGTATTATCAATCTAACTCATATTATTAGCCATATTATGCTTATATGATCGATAGAACGACAATTACTATACTCACTACTCTTAGTATTATCAATCTAACTCATATTATTAGCCACATTATGCTTTTATGATCGATAGAACGAGAATTACTATACTCACTACTCTTAGTATTATCAATCTAACTCATATTATTAGCCATATTATGCAGATATGATCGATAGAACTACAATTACTATACTCATTACTCTTATTATTATCTATCTAACTCATATTATTAGCCATATTATGCTTATATGATCGATAAAATGGGAATTACTATACTCACTACTCTTAGTATTATCAATCTAACTCATATTATTCGCCATATTATGCTTATATGATCGATAGAACGACAATTACTATACTCACTACTCTTAGTATTATCAATCTAACTCATATTATTAGCCATATTATGCTTATATTATCGATAGAACGACAATTACTATACTTATTACTGTTATTATTATCAATCTGACTCATATTATTAGCCATATTATGCTTAAATGACCGATAGAACGACAATTACTATATTTATTACACTCACTATTATCAATCTAACTCATATTATTAACCATATTATGCAGATATGATCGATAGAACGACAATTACTATACTTATTACTCTTATTATTATCAATCTAACTCATATTATTAACCATATTATGCATATATGATCGATAGAACTACAATTACTATACTCATTACTCTTATTATTATCAATCTAACTCATATTATTAGCCATATTATGCTTAAATGATCGATAGAACTACAATTACTATACTCATTACTCTTATTATTATCAATCTAACTCATATTATTAGCCATATTATGCTTATATGATCGATAGACCGAGAATTACTATACTCACTACTCTTAGTATTATCAATCTAACTCATATTATTAGCCATATTATGCTTTTATGATCGATAGAACGAGAATTACTATACTCACTACCCTTAGTATTATCAATGTAACTCATATTATTAGCCATATTATGCTTATATTATCGATAGAACGACAATTTCTATACTTATTACTCTTATTATTATCAATCTAACTCATATAATTAGCCATATTATGGTTAAATGATCGATAGAACGACAATTACTATACTTATTACTCTTATTACTATGAATCTTACTCATATTATTAGCCATATTAAGCTTATATGATCGATAGATCTACAATTACTATACTCATTACTCTTATTATTATCAATCCAACTCATATTATTACCCATATTATGCTGATCTGATCGATAGAACGACATTCACTATACTTATTACACTCACTATTATCAATCTAACTCATATTATTAACCATATTATGCAGATATGATCGATATAACGACAATTACTATACTTATTACTCTTATTATTATCAATCTAACTCATATTATTAACCATATTATGCAGATATGATCGATAGAACGACAATTACTATACTTACTACTCTTATTATTATCAATCTAACTCATATTATTAGCCATATTGTGCTTATATGATCGATAGAACGACAATTACTATACTTATTACTCTTGTTATTATAAATCTAACTCATATTATTAGCCATATTATGCTTATATGATCGATAGAACGACAATTACTATACTTATTACTCCTATTATTATGAATCTAACTCATATTATTAGCCACATTATGCTTATATGATCGATAGAACTACAATTACTATACTCACTACTCTTAGTATTATCAATCTAACTCATATTATTAGCCATATTATGGTTATATGATCGATATAACGACAATTACTATACTTATTACTCTTATTATTATCAATCTGACTCATATTATTAACCATATTATGCAGATGTAATCGATAGAACGACAATTACTATACTTATTACTCTTATTATTATCAATCTAACTCATATTATTAGCCATATTATGCTTATATGATCGATAGAATGAGAATTACTATACTCACTACTCTTAGTATTATCACTCTAACTCATATTATTAGCCTTATTATGCTTATATGATCGATAGAACGACAATTACTGTACTTATTGCTCTTATTATTATCAATCTAACTCATATTATTAACCATATTATGCTAATATGATCGACAGAACGACAATTACTATACATATTATTCTTATTTTTATCAACCCAACTCATATTATTCGCCATATTATGCTTAACTGATCGATAGAACGACAATTACTATACTTATTACTCTTATTACTATGAATCTTACTCATATTATTAGCCATATTAAGCTTATATGATCGATAGAACTACAATTACTATACTCATTACTCTTATTATTATCAATCCAACTCATATTATTACCCATATTATGCTGATCTGATCGATAGAACGACATTTACTATACTTATTACACTCACTATTATCAATCTAACTCATATTATTAACCATATTATGCAGATATGATCGATAGAACGACAATTACTATACTTATTACTCTTATTATTATCAATCTAACTCACATTATTAGCCATATTATGGTTATATGATCGATATAACGACAATTACTACACTTATTACTCTTATTATTATCAATCTAACTCATATTATTAACCATATTATGCAGATATGATCGATAGAACGACAATTACTATACTTATTACTCTTATTATTATCAATCTAACTCATATTATTAGCCATATTGTGCTTATATGATCGATAGAACGACAATTACTATACTTATTACTCTTATTATTATAAATCTAACTCATATTATTAGCCATATTATGCTTATATGATCGATAGAACGACAATTACTATACTTATTACTCCTATTATTATGAATCTAACTCATATTATTAGCCACATTATGCTTATATGATCGATAGAACTACAATTACTATACTCATTACTCTTATTATTATCAATCCAACTCATATTATTACCCGTATTATGCTGATATGATCGATAGAACGACATTCACTATACTCATTACTCTTATTCTTATCAATCTAACTCATGCTATTAGCCATGTTATGGTTATATGATCGATATAACGACAATTACTATACTTATTACTCTTATTATTAACAATCTAACTCATATTATTAAACATATTATGCAATTATGATCGATAGAACGACAATTACTATACTTACTACACTTATTATTATCAATCTAACTCGTATTATTAGCCAGATTATGCTTATATGATCGATAGAACGACAATTACTATACTTATTACTCTTATTATTATCAATCTAACTCATGCTATTAGCCATATTATGGTTATATGATCGATATAACGACAATTACTATACTTATTACTCTTGTTATTATCAATCTAACTCATATTATTAACCATATTATGCAGATATGATCGATAGAACGACAATTACTATACTTATTACTCTTATTATTATCAATCTAACTCATATTATTAGCCATATTGTGCTTATATGATCGATAGAACGACAATTACTATACTTATTACTCTTATTATTATCAATCTAACTCATATTATTAGCCATATTGTGCTTATATGAGCGATAGAACGACAATTACTATATTTATTACACTCACTATTATCAATCTAACTCATATTATTAACCATATTATGCAGATATGATCGATAGAACGACAATTACTATACTCATTACTCTTATTATTATCAATCTGACTCATGCTATTAGCCATATTATGGTTATATGATCGATATAACGACAATTACTATACTTATTACTCTTATTATTATCAATCTGACTCATATTATTAACCATATTATGCAGATGTAATCGATAGAACGACAATTACTATACTTATTACTCTTATTATTATCAATCTAACTCATATTATTAGCCATATTATGCTTATATGATCGATAGAATGAGAATTACTATACTCACTACTCTTAGTATTATCACTCTAACTCATATTATTAGCCTTATTATGCTTATATGATCGATAGAACGACAATTACTGTACTTATTGCTCTTATTATTATCAATCTAACTCATATTATTAACCATATTATGCTAATATGATCGACAGAACGACAATTACTATACATATTATTCTTATTTTTATCAACCCAACTCATATTATTCGCCATATTATGCTTAACTGATCGATAGAACGACAATTACTATACTTATTACTCTTATTACTATGAATCTTACTCATATTATTAGCCATATTAAGCTTATATGATCGATAGAACTACAATTACTATACTCATTACTCTTATTATTATCAATCCAACTCATATTATTACCCATATTATGCTGATCTGATCGATAGAACGACATTTACTATACTTATTACACTCACTATTATCAATCTAACTCATATTATTAACCATATTATGCAGATATGATCGATAGAACGACAATTACTATACTTATTACTCTTATTATTATCAATCTAACTCACATTATTAGCCATATTATGGTTATATGATCGATATAACGACAATTACTACACTTATTACTCTTATTATTATCAATCTAACTCATATTATTAACCATATTATGCAGATATGATCGATAGAACGACAATTACTATACTTATTACTCTTATTATTATCAATCTAACTCATATTATTAGCCATATTGTGCTTATATGATCGATAGAACGACAATTACTATACTTATTACTCTTATTATTATAAATCTAACTCATATTATTAGCCATATTATGCTTATATGATCGATAGAACGACAATTACTATACTTATTACTCCTATTATTATGAATCTAACTCATATTATTAGCCACATTATGCTTATATGATCGATAGAACTACAATTACTATACTCATTACTCTTATTATTATCAATCCAACTCATATTATTACCCGTATTATGCTGATATGATCGATAGAACGACATTCACTATACTCATTACTCTTATTCTTATCAATCTAACTCATGCTATTAGCCATGTTATGGTTATATGATCGATATAACGACAATTACTATACTTATTACTCTTATTATTAACAATCTAACTCATATTATTAACCATATTATGCAATTATGATCGATAGAACGACAATTACTATACTTACTACACTTATTATTATCAATCTAACTCGTATTATTAGCCAGATTATGCTTATATGATCGATAGAACGACAATTACTATACTTATTACTCTTATTATTATCAATCTAACTCATGCTATTAGCCATATTATGGTTATATGATCGATATAACGACAATTACTATACTTATTACTCTTGTTATTATCAATCTAACTCATATTATTAACCATATTATGCAGATATGATCGATAGAACGACAATTACTATACTTATTACTCTTATTATTATCAATCTAACTCATATTATTAGCCATATTGTGCTTATATGATCGATAGAACGACAATTACTATACTTATTACTCTTATTATTATCAATCTAACTCATATTATTAGCCATATTGTGCTTATATGAGCGATAGAACGACAATTACTATATTTATTACACTCACTATTATCAATCTAACTCATATTATTAACCATATTATGCAGATATGATCGATAGAACGACAATTACTATACTCATTACTCTTATTATTATCAATCTGACTCATGCTATTAGCCATATTATGGTTATATGATCGATATAACGACAATTACTATACTTATTACTCTTATTATTATCAATCTGACTCATATTATTAACCATATTATGCAGATGTAATCGATAGAACGACAATTACTATACTTATTACTCTTATTATTATCAATCTAACTCATATTATTAGCCATATTATGCTTATATGATCGATAGAACGACAATTACTATACTCACTACTCTTAGTATTATCAATCTAACTCATATTATTAGCCACATTATGCTTTTATGATCGATAGAACGAGAATTACTATACTCACTACTCTTAGTATTATCAATCTAACTCATATTATTAGCCATATTATGCAGATATGATCGATAGAACTACAATTACTATACTCATTACTCTTATTATTATCAATCTAACTCATATTATTAGCCATATTATGTTTATATGATCGATAGAACGACAATTACTATACTCACTACCCTTAGTATTATCAATCTAACTCATATTATTAGCCATATTATGCTTATATTATCGATAGAACGACAATTACTATACTTATTACTGTTATTATTATCAATCTAACTCATATTATTAGCCATATTATGCTTATATTATCGATAGAACGACAATTACTATACTTATTACTGTTATTATTATCAATCTAACTCATATTATTAGCCATATTATGCTTATATGATCGATTGAACGACAATTACTATACTTATTACTCTTATTATTATCAATCTAACTCATATTATTAGCCATATTGTGCTTATATGAGCGATAGAACGACAATTACTATATTTATTACACTCACCATTATCAATCTAACTCATATTATTAACCATATTATGCAGATATGATCGATAGAACGACAATTACTATACTCATTACTCTTATTATTATCAATCTAACTCATGCTATTAGCCATATTATGGTTATATGATCGATATAACGACAATTACTATACTAATTACTGTTATTATTATGAATCTAACTCATATTATTAACCATATTATGCAGATATGATCGATAGAACTACAATTACTATACTCATTACTCTTATTATTAACTATCTAACTCATATTATTAGCCATATTATGCTTATATGATCGATAGAATGAGAATTACTATACTCACTACTCTTAGTATTATCAATCTAACTCATATTATTAGCCATATTATGCTTATATGATCGATAGAACGACAATTACT
The DNA here is from genome assembly GCF_050947335.1 of Megachile rotundata. Lineage (NCBI taxonomy): Eukaryota > Metazoa > Arthropoda > Insecta > Hymenoptera > Megachilidae > Megachile > Megachile rotundata. Next base: position 5,639 of record NW_027473515.1, on the reverse strand, counting down.
ATACTTATTACTCTTATTATTATCAATCCAACTCATATTATTAGCCATATTATGCTTATATGATCGATAGAACGACAATTACTGTACTCACTACCCTTAGTATTATCAATCTAACTCATATTATTAGCCATATTATGCTTATATGATCGATTGAACGACAATTACTATACTCATTACTCTTATTATTATCAATCTAACTCATGCTATTAGCCATATTATGGTTATATGATCGATATAACGACAATTACTATACTTATTACTGTTATTATTATGAATCTAACTCATATTATTAACCATATTATGCAGATATGATCGATAGAACTACAATTACTATACTCATTACTCTTATTATTATCTATCTAACTCATATTATTAGCCATATTATGCTTATATGATCGATAAAATGGGAATTACTATACTCACTACTCTTAGTATTATCAATCTAACTCATATTATTAGCCATATTATGCTTATATGATCGATAGAACGACAATTACTATACTCACTACTCTTAGTATTATCAATCTAACTCATATTATTAGCCATATTATGCTTATATTATCGATAGAACGACAATTACTATACTTATTACTGTTATTATTATCAATCTGACTCATATTATTAGCCATATTATGCTTAAATGACCGATAGAACGACAATTACTATATTTATTACACTCACTATTATCAATCTAACTCATATTATTAACCATATTATGCAGATATGATCGATAGAACGACAATTACTATACTTATTACTCTTATTATTATCAATCTAACTCATATTATTAACCATATTATGCATATATGATCGATAGAACTACAATTACTATACTCATTACTCTTATTATTATCAATCTAACTCATATTATTAGCCATATTATGCTTAAATGATCGATAGAACTACAATTACTATACTCATTACTCTTATTATTATCAATCTAACTCATATTATTAGCCATATTATGCTTATATGATCGATAGACCGAGAATTACTATACTCACTACTCTTAGTATTATCAATCTAACTCATATTATTAGCCATATTATGCTTTTATGATCGATAGAACGAGAATTACTATACTCACTACCCTTAGTATTATCAATGTAACTCATATTATTAGCCATATTATGCTTATATTATCGATAGAACGACAATTTCTATACTTATTACTCTTATTATTATCAATCTAACTCATATAATTAGCCATATTATGGTTAAATGATCGATAGAACGACAATTACTATACTTATTACTCTTATTACTATGAATCTTACTCATATTATTAGCCATATTAAGCTTATATGATCGATAGATCTACAATTACTATACTCATTACTCTTATTATTATCAATCCAACTCATATTATTACCCATATTATGCTGATCTGATCGATAGAACGACATTCACTATACTTATTACACTCACTATTATCAATCTAACTCATATTATTAACCATATTATGCAGATATGATCGATATAACGACAATTACTATACTTATTACTCTTATTATTATCAATCTAACTCATATTATTAACCATATTATGCAGATATGATCGATAGAACGACAATTACTATACTTACTACTCTTATTATTATCAATCTAACTCATATTATTAGCCATATTGTGCTTATATGATCGATAGAACGACAATTACTATACTTATTACTCTTGTTATTATAAATCTAACTCATATTATTAGCCATATTATGCTTATATGATCGATAGAACGACAATTACTATACTTATTACTCCTATTATTATGAATCTAACTCATATTATTAGCCACATTATGCTTATATGATCGATAGAACTACAATTACTATACTCACTACTCTTAGTATTATCAATCTAACTCATATTATTAGCCATATTATGGTTATATGATCGATATAACGACAATTACTATACTTATTACTCTTATTATTATCAATCTGACTCATATTATTAACCATATTATGCAGATGTAATCGATAGAACGACAATTACTATACTTATTACTCTTATTATTATCAATCTAACTCATATTATTAGCCATATTATGCTTATATGATCGATAGAATGAGAATTACTATACTCACTACTCTTAGTATTATCACTCTAACTCATATTATTAGCCTTATTATGCTTATATGATCGATAGAACGACAATTACTGTACTTATTGCTCTTATTATTATCAATCTAACTCATATTATTAACCATATTATGCTAATATGATCGACAGAACGACAATTACTATACATATTATTCTTATTTTTATCAACCCATCTCATATTATTCGCCATATTATGCTTAACTGATCGATAGAACGACAATTACTATACTTATTACTCTTATTACTCTGAATCTTACTCATATTATTAGCCATATTAAGCTTATATGATCGATAGAACTACAATTACTATACTCATTACTCTTATTATTATCAATCCAACTCATATTATTACCCATATTATGCTGATCTGATCGATAGAACGACATTTACTATACTTATTACACTCACTATTATCAATCTAACTCATATTATTAACCATATTATGCAGATATGATCGATAGAACGACAATTACTATACTTATTACTCTTATTATTATCAATCTAACTCACATTATTAGCCATATTATGGTTATATGATCGATATAACGACAATTACTACACTTATTACTCTTATTATTATCAATCTAACTCATATTATTAACCATATTATGCAGATATGATCGATAGAACGACAATTACTATACTTATTACTCTTATTATTATCAATCTAACTCATATTATTAGCCATATTGTGCTTATATGATCGATAGAACGACAATTACTATACTTATTACTCTTATTATTATAAATCTAACTCATATTATTAGCCATATTATGCTTATATGATCGATAGAACGACAATTACTATACTTATTACTCCTATTATTATGAATCTAACTCATATTATTAGCCACATTATGCTTATATGATCGATAGAACTACAATTACTATACTCATTACTCTTATTATTATCAATCCAACTCATATTATTACCCGTATTATGCTGATATGATCGATAGAACGACATTCACTATACTCATTACTCTTATTCTTATCAATCTAACTCATGCTATTAGCCATGTTATGGTTATATGATCGATATAACGACAATTACTATACTTATTACTCTTATTATTAACAATCTAACTCATATTATTAACCATATTATGCAATTATGATCGATAGAACGACAATTACTATACTTACTACACTTATTATTATCAATCTAACTCGTATTATTAGCCAGATTATGCTTATATGATCGATAGAACGACAATTACTATACTTATTACTCTTATTATTATCAATCTAACTCATGCTATTAGCCATATTATGGTTATATGATCGATATAACGACAATTACTATACTTATTACTCTTGTTATTATCAATCTAACTCATATTATTAACCATATTATGCAGATATGATCGATAGAACGACAATTACTATACTTATTACTCTTATTATTATCAATCTAACTCATATTATTAGCCATATTGTGCTTATATGATCGATAGAACGACAATTACTATACTTATTACTCTTATTATTATCAATCTAACTCATATTATTAGCCATATTGTGCTTATATGAGCGATAGAACGACAATTACTATATTTATTACACTCACTATTATCAATCTAACTCATATTATTAACCATATTATGCAGATATGATCGATAGAACGACAATTACTATACTCATTACTCTTATTATTATCAATCTGACTCATGCTATTAGCCATATTATGGTTATATGATCGATATAACGACAATTACTATACTTATTACTCTTATTATTATCAATCTGACTCATATTATTAACCATATTATGCAGATGTAATCGATAGAACGACAATTACTATACTTATTACTCTTATTATTATCAATCTAACTCATATTATTAGCCATATTATGCTTATATGATCGATAGAATGAGAATTACTATACTCACTACTCTTAGTATTATCACTCTAACTCATATTATTAGCCTTATTATGCTTATATGATCGATAGAACGACAATTACTGTACTTATTGCTCTTATTATTATCAATCTAACTCATATTATTAACCATATTATGCTAATATGATCGACAGAACGACAATTACTATACATATTATTCTTATTTTTATCAACCCAACTCATATTATTCGCCATATTATGCTTAACTGATCGATAGAACGACAATTACTATACTTATTACTCTTATTACTATGAATCTTACTCATATTATTAGCCATATTAAGCTTATATGATCGATAGAACTACAATTACTATACTCATTACTCTTATTATTATCAATCCAACTCATATTATTACCCATATTATGCTGATCTGATCGATAGAACGACATTTACTATACTTATTACACTCACTATTATCAATCTAACTCATATTATTAACCATATTATGCAGATATGATCGATAGAACGACAATTACTATACTTATTACTCTTATTATTATCAATCTAACTCACATTATTAGCCATATTATGGTTATATGATCGATATAACGACAATTACTACACTTATTACTCTTATTATTATCAATCTAACTCATATTATTAACCATATTATGCAGATATGATCGATAGAACGACAATTACTATACTTATTACTCTTATTATTATCAATCTAACTCATATTATTAGCCATATTGTGCTTATATGATCGATAGAACGACAATTACTATACTTATTACTCTTATTATTATAAATCTAACTCATATTATTAGCCATATTATGCTTATATGATCGATAGAACGACAATTACTATACTTATTACTCCTATTATTATGAATCTAACTCATATTATTAGCCACATTATGCTTATATGATCGATAGAACTACAATTACTATACTCATTACTCTTATTATTATCAATCCAACTCATATTATTACCCGTATTATGCTGATATGATCGATAGAACGACATTCACTATACTCATTACTCTTATTCTTATCAATCTAACTCATGCTATTAGCCATGTTATGGTTATATGATCGATATAACGACAATTACTATACTTATTACTCTTATTATTAACAATCTAACTCATATTATTAACCATATTATGCAATTATGATCGATAGAACGACAATTACTATACTTACTACACTTATTATTATCAATCTAACTCGTATTATTAGCCAGATTATGCTTATATGATCGATAGAACGACAATTACTATACTTATTACTCTTATTATTATCAATCTAACTCATGCTATTAGCCATATTATGGTTATATGATCGATATAACGACAATTACTATACTTATTACTCTTGTTATTATCAATCTAACTCATATTATTAACCATATTATGCAGATATGATCGATAGAACGACAATTACTATACTTATTACTCTTATTATTATCAATCTAACTCATATTATTAGCCATATTGTGCTTATATGATCGATAGAACGACAATTACTATACTTATTACTCTTATTATTATAAATCTAACTCATATTATTAGCCATATTATGCTTATATGATAGATAGAACGACAATTACTATACTTATTACTCTTATTATTATGAATCTAACTCATATTATTAGCCACATTATGCTTATATGATCGATAGAATGAGAA